>NW_008795253.1:272671-308646 GCF_000699145.1 Aptenodytes forsteri | reverse complement strand
CTGAAGTCCAGGTAGACCACATCCACAGCCTTTCCCTCATCCACTAGGCGGGTCACCTGGTCATAGAAGGAGATCAGGTTGGTCAAGCAGGACCTGCCTCTCATGAATCTGCATGGTGCGAGGGTAGAGAGAGTTAAAAATACCTGGAACTGCTGAGTCAGCTAATGGAGAGCTAAAAGTAAGACTGGGAAAGAAAAAGAGTGCCTAACGCCTTCCCTAGGCAGTCTTTGCCCAGGCAAATTCAGTGATCCTGGAAGCTGTGCCCTCCTGGGAGAATGGCAGCGCTACAGCAGCCACCCCTGTCCTGGCAGTGCCTCCACTGGGTAGATAAGACTTTTTGGCTCCCAAAATCTGCTCCCAAGCCTTGCATATAGAACCAGTGACACACAAATGATTTATTCTAGCCATAACATGGATGTAGCTGTTGGCACCTTGTTGCTCTTCTACTGGCCTGCAATTCTTGGGGATTTGTTTTGTGGCAGAACAATTGAAGTTATTGTAGGTTTAGTGTACACCCCGAGAAATAGGTTGTGGCTATTAACCAGTGAGAATATCTTACTGTTTTAGTGCTCTACAGAAAAGTTCCCTGACTGTTCTGAGTAGTAACAGAAGACCTTTGTTGTGAAATCACAAGAAACCTCTTTCTGGCACCCAAGAATCTTGTGCTGCAACTTCTTTATATGCCAAATATGTCTCCCATGTGAACATATTGTAAATCATCTGTGTTTTATTAGAAAAGCACTACCAAGCTCTGACAAAGGATACTCTCAGTAGGTTCAGTTGTTTGTTCCCGTCTTAAAAGAGGAATGTTGAAATCCGTTGTGTGAGCAGGAATTCCTGGCAAAACAAACCCCCAGGAATGCTGGACACATAACTGTTTCTCTCGGCTAATAAACACTGCAGGCTCTTATTAAACTAGTCCAGCCAGCATCAGGGCAACTGCCCCGAACTTTGCACTAATTGCCAAAAAGGAAGAATAGATGCCCTTCATGCATAAGGCGTAGTACAGCACTTTCCCTTCAAGGTGCACATACCGGTAGGGAGATGGGCTGTTCCCAGTACTCATGGGAGTCAGGAGAAAGGCTGCCCTTGGATTCAGTGGTTTTGACTCCCCTAGCCCCTCAACAGTTCTTTGCTGTAATGAAAATATTGGACTCCCACAACACTGGCATTACTTTGGAGAAAGTCTCTAAAGTAGCACCTAATCCCGAGCTGTTTGGAAGTTAAGTGTCTCATGGAAATAGGTACTTAGCACCTAGGGAATGCAAATGGTTGGTCTGTGCCCTGAGTTATTCTGGACTAATTTATATTGGTGTTCCTGACTTCAGTGTCTGTATATATTTTTTTTTTTTTAACCTTTTTTTCCCCTCCCATTAACCTGAACAGTTTGTTCAAACTAGATCTATTAAAACTACTGGCAGATGCACACATCTGTCAAAGGGATTGAAGTCAATGGAAGAGGCAGAAGCAATCTGCTCAATGTCACTGTAGCAGTTAAGGAAAAATTTGGTTATATTTTGCTAGTATAGATCTAGGCTGATTCTGTTGAATCCAGGCAGATTACACTGAATCCTTGAACTCAGTGGTCGTGCTGTGAGTTTATGAGGGAGATGTCAAGAGGGAAGCCTGTACCACAGGATTTGAGAGACCCTTTGGTTTTAAAAGAACAAAAGATACTGAGGAGATGCTGAGATCAGAAAGTGGGTTTTTTTTTTCTTTTTTCAGGTAAGACGGTACAGTGAATTCCAATGGAATTTTTCATAATAAGAAGGACTTTTGAGGGGCAGATATTGTATAAATTCCAACATACGCTCCTAAAAATCACTTGTGAGAAATAGGAGTCCTCGTCTTTCAGTTAGGAATGTGACTTTCTGGCTTTAATGCATTTAGTAACTAAGATGAAAGAGCAATTTCACTGCAAAACACAGGAAAAGCAAGGGGCTTTTGGTTTACTGCAATGTACAGTAGGTGCAGTCAATTCTTGTTGGAGTACAGAACTAACCTTTGCTTATTGGGTTGCTATAATGACTTTTTTTTTTAACTGGAATTGTCCAGAGAACAGTTATTCTTTCAACAAAAAAACAAAGATTTTAAAAACTTGTTTTCATTTTGCATAAAAACTATGTTAAAATAATTTAGGGAAAAATTTATGTGAGAAAAGTCAGAAGGTACTTCCTAGTTTAAAGCATAGGATGCTGAGGTGGGAAACTTGGCTTCAAAGTCTTGTTCTGAACCAAACAAAGCAGGGATTTTGGATACAGTTTTCTACCTACTTCCATGTGATGTAAAAATTTGGCAACAGACTTCCTGATTTTTCATAAGAAACTTCATTCTGGATCTGATCAATATCACTTTTGCAAATGTTTTCATGTACTTGATATATTTTGACCAAGAGAAAAACGTTTATTTTAAGAAATGACATTTTCCAATGGAAAATTGTTTTCAAAATATCTCAAGAAAGATGTCTCCTGAGTTAACAAGCTATAATCGACAAATGCAGGTATCTAGCAGTTGAAGGCAAATCTTTAGGTTAAAAAATAGTGATTTTTTTTTCATTGCCAGGAGTTCTGTGTATAAATCATATGTGAGTAGAAAGCCATAAATGCAACTACTTCATCAACATGTGGAAGTTGGAAATCTAAAATTGCCTTGGGAAAGCAGCAGAGCAGTATTTGGGAAAAAAGAAAGAAAACAAACACTTACTTTTGCTTCTGAAAGTATGAATAAAACCCTTTTAGATCTGCTGGACTAAATCACTGCCCATGGCCTTATACTCCATGGAGCAGAGTTTACATCAGAACCCCAAGAAATATAGAGATGTCAAATTCCGTTTTTCCAGAGGAAAAGGATGTTTTTGTGGAGTGTTTTAAATTTTCACAGCCTGTCACTCAAACGATGCTATTGGCAAGCTTGGCCTGCTTTTCCAGTGCTAACGGAAGAGTGCCAGGTGGCAGCTAAGGATGGGAAAGAGCAAGAAGAAACTTAAAAAGACCACTAGAGAAGGTAACTAGAGAAGCCTGTGGCTGAAATTCTTCCATTGTGCACATTATTTTCCATGGCATTTAAAACTCTGATAGTTCTTAGTGGATGGAAGAAGAGATCTTTCTAAAAGATGTAACTTAATAGAGGAAAACATACAAGCAACACATCCTCTAATTTGTTCTTAGTTTGCAGTTTGGCATGAAATTTCTGCAGGAGAAGTGTATACTTCACTGTCACATGTTTAAATTTTGTTTCTAAAAATGTTTTTACATATGGTTTAATCTCCCTCTGAAACTGGGAATCATGCTATTTTGAAATTATGAGATACAATGTGTTTTTGCAATTTCCTTAGCCTGCTTCTTGGGTTTTGGTATGGTAACTCTAGTAACATGTCCTGCACAAGAATGAAAAAGAAGGTATCAAGATACTGCTACAAAGGGGGAAGAGTCAACAAAACCAGTACTGACATTCCCCCTGAGTAAGCAGACACAGGGAATACCCTGCTGTCTCTGCTTGACAGTATAACTTTTTGCTAATTAAGCGAGGGATGCTCCTGGTAGCAAGTGACAGGACTGTCACAGAATATCTCATTTCAGAGCATGGTAGTGGCAGTAGTATCTCAAGTCCAAGTCAGTTCTTTGGACAGTGTGTCTACACATTTTCTCATGGTCATGGCAAATCTACAGCTGTGCCAATGTCAGGAAAAATTAAGCAAATAGTAGACTGTTTAAACAGTGTGAAATATATGGACACAAATACCACATATTACTTTGAGAGTGTCCGTAGTGTTTCTCTGTGCTTTTTTAACATTTTTTTTAACTCAGCTAAGAACATTTTATTGGCAAGAATGTTCACAGAGATAAAGTGTTTTGACTACATCTGTGAACAGCTACTTGCTAAGAGTCGTTCCAGAAATGTTTGCACAGGCATCTTTAGTACCTCCTGCATGTTCAGAAATTGCTTATTCAGAAAGGATAAGCAGGTTGGCGCAAAATATGTAAACAAGAAGTACTGGCTTTTCTGAATACATTGTGAAGAACCTGTAGGTTGAAATCTCCTTGCATGAATCTTTTTTTTTTTAAATACATCAACAGTTTCATTCAAGAAATGAACTGACAATAGGTAATTTGAAAATAGGTAGCACATAATATCTCCAAGGTAGAGCTCAGGGTCTAAACGTTGTTGAAAAGGTTGTGGAAAAAGGCCTAAAAAGAGCTGAAGACTGAACGTTGATGCTGCATAAATTCAGTTGAGGAATCAAGGACATAATTTAGCCATGTGAATGAGTAATAAGTGGAATACATATCAAGTGAAGTTGTAGTCTTCTGTCTATGGATGTCTTCGGTTCCAGAAAGGATTTTTTTTTTCCCCCCAAAGATACTTGTTCGCAAAGCACAAACTATCAAGCTTACTGGGGAAGTTACTAAATGAAGTTTTATAGCTGATATAATACAAGTGGACAGGCTAGATGATCTAATGGTCCATAGTCTTAAAATATATTAATGCAGAGGTCTTAACTTACTGAATGCATTTATTAAATAAATAGTTTTCAAAGGAACCTATGGGAATTAGGCACCTAAATCCCCATAAAATTAAATCTCATGCAGTGTATTTTCCAGTCACTTCTGTCCAACTCCTCTGTCTCGTCTTGCTATAAATGCGGAATAAAAGTCTCCTGAGAAAAACCAGGATAACATTCTGAGTATTTTACACTTTCTGAAACTCAGTGAATTTCTTTATGGACTCAGAACTAAATGCTTCTCAATAGAGGATCAGCAGAGTGAAATCCGGTCATGTTTCCTAACATATAATGTAAACATATTTGGTTTGTAAATATTGGAGTATCTTTTCTTTAGCTTTCAAGCTAATCAAATCCTGACACTATTTACAGAAAAAAGGATTACTGGTTCCCTTGTTTCTTTTCCTTTTTTTTCTTGAGACTTGACAAATTGGTGGCAATGCTGTAAAATCAAAACCTGCAAGACAGCATATTCTATCATTTCTCTGCAGCTAGATAATATTTCTGCATCAATATATGTGAAGTGAGGGAGGGATTTTTGTGTGTCATCTCACCTGACATGACTGGTGTCACCTGGGTGTCACCCTTTGTCCATTCCAGCCACTGTTGGGTATCATTTAATGGAAGCAAGTGTGAGGTTAGAGTGACCAGAGATTCTTTAGTAAATGGTTTAAATGCTCTGATCAAAAAAGAGGTTTATATGCTGGGATTTTGACCAAAAGTTTCAGTTCTGAAATTTGCTTCTATACGAATACCTACTCCTGAAAGCTTTTGGCCCTCAAATCCTCAGGTGCTTAAAGATCTGCTTTGGCTCATGTTTAGGAACACCTCTGTCAGAGTATTTAGCTCACATAAAAGCACCGTCACAGTCTGATGGACACTAAGGTCCATCCTTATGCATCTGTCCTGCTTCCAGAGCTTAACTCTGCAGACATTCTCAGAGCACATTAACTAGATTGGGCTCTGCAAAAAAAAAAAGCAGTGGGAGTTTCTTTTTAAAAGACATCAGGTAGAAGTGCTTTGGTGTGTAGTATGGTCAGTAGAGTCGAGGCAGGACACTGTCTACTGCCGAGGCTCAATTGACTGAATGGACATTGTCTGTTACAAACAACATGGGCTTAGACACACACCACAAGGGCTTAACCCCTTATCACTGCAAGTTTTGGAAAATATTTTGTTCCTTAAAAGCCCAGCTGCTGAGCATGCACCTGCTGCCTAGGAGGCAACGCTTCAGTTTTAACAGCGAGCTATTTTACCTCTGTATTTAAGTGCAGTGAGAAGATTTAGATACCACAACTCCTAAAGCTTCTTGAAGAGTACGTCATCACCTGTAAAGGGAAGTTTCCATGCCATTTCACTCCAGACTTTAACAGTGATTCCCCAGTTAAAGACTGAATAGGTTTCTCGGCCCTCTGACTTTCACCTCATCTTTACTTGCCAGTTTGGTTCTTTCTTGAGGGTTTTGCTTCACAGCCACAAGTCAGAGTGAATAATCTTTATCATAGCCAGGAGCATGTCTTTGAAGATTGCACACTTGCTCCAGGTTGTAACCACCTGAACTGAGGGTATTGTTCAGGTGTATTTTCCCCTCTGCTGCCCAGGACAAATCCCTGGAATGAGACAAATTACACAGGGGCTGTGTAAAATTAGCTGATGAGGTTTCAGTGAACAGATTTGTAGTACAAAAAGTAGTATCAATGATTCAATTGGCAGCACTGCTGCCTCTGTCAGAAGCCCAGCATGACATTGAGAGCATTGTACTATTGGAGAGTTTTCCGTTTTGTTAAACAGACGCCTGCATCCTACTCATGCATGGAAACTCGAATGTCTGAAGAAATGTTTTTCAGACATAGTAGAGGGTGGTGTTCTTCCTAAATTCCAGTGTGAATAATTATCTTCTGCTAATGTAAAATGCCTTATGCTTTTGTTGTAAATAGTTGTAGGATAAAATGCTGGACTAATCAAGTGTGCGTCAAACATACAAGGCCAAAGCTAACGAGTACATCGCATACAAGGCCACAGCTAACGAGCACATCATGAGAGACAGATAAGTACTAGCAGAAACTGGACGAAGACAACCAAAACTGTGGCAAATGGCAGTGATGAGCCAATTTGTGACCATATAAGGAGAAGGGCCCAAAGGTTCAAGAAAAGTTCACCTCCTGCAAAGACCACAAGAGGCCACGAGAGACTTCCACGGACCACCTAAGACACCTGAAGATGCTCCTAAGGACTCATAACGCATGTGTGAAGGACTATGCAGATATTATAATTAGTTCCTAGAAATATAATGAATATGCATGATTTTTCCAAGAAATTATTATGAATATGTATATCGCAGAACCATACAAGGGACAGTTGATGCGACATACAGTGTGCATACTAGGAGGAGAGATCCCCCATGCACCCGGCCGAATAAAGTAATGCCTGCTCTTTAATACACCCAGTGTTAAGGAGTTTTATTCCCGATTTTCGGTGACACTTTCATTCAGATATGATGTTTGCCACTTTTTCCCCTTTGCTACATGTTTCCGGAGCGTTGCTCTTTGATCAACAAGTTGGAAGTACTGTCTCTTAGTATCTCTGTAAAGTTTGTACCTCAATTTGTAAGGCCACTTTATTAATGTAAACTATAATTACTGTTAAATTAAAGAAAAAATCATTATTATATTTATGCCAAAGATAGTAAGTTAAAAATAAACATCTGAGAGCCTCCATTCAGTTTTTCTCCTGATCTTATTGGGGCAGACTTGAAACAAATTAAATGATTCATGAGTTCATCCTGGCTGGATATCAGTATTTTTTCTGATACAAAAAGGTTAATGAGCTGGAAAGTGGCAATGAAAATATTCTAAATGCTAAGTCTGTTTCCAGCAGAAGTAACTTACATGCTGGTAATTTCCCTTCAGAGCTGCTGCACTCTATGGTGTCAACAATTACTTAGGGACTGATTAGTACATGGATTATCAACACAACAGGCTGTATTGTAATGGTCTTTCAAAGGTATTATTAGGACTTTCCAGAACATACATTTCCACGTGCTTTACCTAAGAAAGACCTTTTGCGTGTTTCTGGTGTTTCTGGTGTCACAATTTCTACAGCAAAGCTGAGGCAAGTACAGGAACTTAAAGGGTAACAATATAATTTGGCTAGCTATGAATTAAATAGTTGAGAAGGCCTATGGCAGTTGGCACAGCCAATGCCAGTGACACCTGAATCCAAGACGGTTCCTGCTACAGGGGTAGTTCCAGGATAGTCTTCACAGGTGCTTTGTGGTCTTTTGTGAGAGGTGCTACTGAGCACCAGAATGTTTAGGCTGAGACTGCAGGCTGCTTCATGCAGTCCTGAATTACCCTTCAATGCCTTGCTTCAACAGATGCTAAAATAGGCATCTGTGGGCTTTGCCGTGAATGTTCATTTTTTATAATATAGCTGTAGTAATAATATTGTAATATTTGGGTCTCTATTTTAACATCACCAACTCATGCTGTGAACGTGCAGGAGAACATAAGCAAATTATTGCTAGAAGAAATTTTGTGGGTTTTCTTTTTATTTTCCCTTCTCGAATTGAATAAAAGAGATGAGAACATTTCAATGCCAAACAATGTTTTAAATCAGATACAGTTTTGTTCATAAGTATATGAAAATCAGTAATGGATGACCAAGTGTAAGGTTTGACTTTCATACTATATTGCTCTTGTATTATTATTTCTTGAGCACTGAAGTGTGTAAGGCACCTCTGAAAACAAAAGGACAAACTTATAACGAGTAATTATGCCATTTATGACTTCCACTGGGTATAATGGCTGAAAATAACTGTTATGAAACACTTTTGAAGACTATACTATAAGTGTGAGTGTAAAGGCATGAGACTGAAAACCCTTGAAATGTAGGTGACTGTTCCCTAGGCAATAGGAAGGGCTTTTTCCATCTTTCTTATACAGCTTTGCCTACAGAATCTGTTTCTTCTCACAGAAGTCCAACCATGCCAGGATGACAAAATGGCAGTGAAAAATAGATGTTCTCCCAAGGCAGAGTTACCAGATACGAGTTTAGCTTTTAGAGGAGAAATATTAGATATGGATCCAAAAACAGCTCTCTCAGACCCTGGCACACTGGGATGCGCATCTAGAGGGAGTATGCTGTGAGGGGAAACAGCACCTGCACAGACACCTTATTATAAAACAGTGGTGTCTGAGCTGTTGTCAGGAAAGGACTAAAAGTCCTTGATCAATACTTTAATTCCGTTAGCTCCAGAAGAGCCATCAGACACAATTTTTCTCTCTTTTTTTTTCCCCTTTCTCTGGCCTAAGCAGGGAGAAAAGAGCAACCTGAACTATGTTTTCCTCTTATGCTGGAATTTCTGAAGCATGCTTAAAATTAGCTCAGCACCTGCAATATTAATAATAGCTTTGTGTCACTAGCCCCTTGTAGAGGAATCCTAGCCCATCCTCATGGTAAGACCTGGATACATATAAATATTCTTCTTAGTTCCCTGAGAAGGAAAGACATTTATGCAGGCCAGAAATGATCTGTGGGCTATTCCAGCTGTGTTCCTCATCTGGACTCTTACGGGATCAGGACCCCTAGGAGCCTTCATGGAGCTCAGTTGCCCTTTGGCTTAAATACAATTTTACAAAATTTGTCATCATCCTGCAGCAACAAATATCCTCTCTTCCCCATAGCATTGTTTTACCTAAGTGCTCTACTGTTAATAGTTCATCATAGTTAGAAGGTCTATCTCAGACTTTACACTAATCACTGACAAAGATCATGCAGCGTGGGTGTAAAGTGCGAGGCACACACAGTGCACTCAGTCCTGCAAACATTTCAGGCAGGACTTCGGTCTGACAATACTGATCATTAGCTGTGACTCTGTTTGGAGTCTTGCAGACATCTCCATTATTTAACGCTTATTACTGCACTTGAGAAAATGTCTTTTGTTTATTTCAAGATCTTAATAATTAATTTCATATGTCCTAACCCTTAAAGCATTCACCATCTTTGAGGATCAGTTTCTATATTCACATAGCAATATGTGGGTTCATTGTGGAGCCAGCTATTGAATATTTAGATCTAAAAGAACAAGAACAACAACAGAAGCAGCTTAGCTTGTCAACTTCTTTTTCATCACTCCCTATCGTCCCTTACAAAAATTACCTGCCAGTGTCACAGGGCTCTCCTTTGACAGACACAATTTATAATATAACAGCAATTAGATATTACCTGGAACATTAAGTGAATTATTCAGTTTTTGTATTGTAAGCAATAATACAGGCAATATATAAAAAATGCATAATTCAGTCATATCTGTCGTCATTGGATGTAAAGAAAAATAAGTAAGAAACAGGGTTGTGTATATCATTATCAGAAGACTGAAAGGAATCACAGTATAATGTCATCTGCATCTAAGTTCATATATTCCACATTTACAGTAGCTGTACATAGTGAGTTCTTAGAATACGGCCAACTTTCAACTAACTTGGTAGAATACATTTTCTTTGCCATAATTGAAAAATGAAACAAAATTTGCAGTAATTTTATTTTGAAGTCAGTATCCAGCTCCCTCCAAAAGTCTGTATCTTGGGATTAATATATGAATAACACATGAAAATTACAAAGTGTATATCGATGTGTCTGTTAGGATCAAATTTTAAGATTCTCAGAGGATGGAAATACAACATACTTTCTGATTGATTGAGAGACAGCTGTGAAGCAGAAAATATCTTAACTAATGACAAAATGAAGAGCCCAATACTAAAAGTGGGTCTCAAGTGACCAAATTGTTGCTGCTGTGAAATAGCATGACTGCTATGTGATGTAATCTAAACTGTTTTTTTCTTTTTCTTTTACTAATGGCATTAGCAACAAGAATACATTGACCTTATAATCATGTATTGACTTTTCCTTGTGTCAATATTTGGAGAGAAAAGAAAAACAATAATCAAGGACTCACTCCTGCAAGGTGCTAAGCACTCTGGGCCTGACTATGCAGAACACTGAAGGCTTGTGATTTAGCACTGGGAGTTGTCCCCCTGACTTTCATGGTAACAGAACAGGACTATGACATTCCTTTCAGTTAAACATGTGCTTTCCTCTTTGTCTGGATTATAGAAAACCGTTCTAGGAATCAAGCCCTAAATGCATAAATTGATTGGATTTATAAGCCTGTATCCCTTTGACCTGTTGTCAGTAATATTAATGTATTAATTTAAATTTCTCTCAGTGTGATTTTGTTGGCAGTAGCTTTTTTTAAAAAAATATATACACTATTAATAAAGGAAATATATGTTAATTGGGCAGTTGGCGGTTACCTAGGCTTGTGTGTAGCCTACATCGGTCCTGGGAACTCCATTGCACATCTAATTTAGTTGGTTTTATACTGCTATTCACTGTGAGACTTTAAGAGTACAAATTATGTCCTTGGAGAGATTAGACTGTTACTGTTGATGCCTCAAGGGTTTGGCTTGAATAGACATTCTAAAAAACAAACGCACACCAAACAATAAACAAATTATGCAAATTAATGAGCAGCAATCATGGTGGAGGCTGTTGTCAGTTTATATTACGTTTGTCCTTGACTTTCAACACAAATTTCTAATTTGCCAATGACACAGCTTTTAAAAGAGAGATCTCATCTAGAAATTTCATGTTAATCATGGAACATTGCCAGGTTCCCACAGTGCAGGAGGGTGTCTTGAAATGCACCTGTTTCTTTAGATCAGTTGCAAAACAACTTGCAGGTGCACGAGTGTGTGTGTGTTTTAAGAGGATGCCTAGCATTTGTGGTTAATCCTCTATACTTGTAATTAGGGTCAGGCATCCTATTTAACTAGTGGAAGATGTGATATAAAATCAAACCTTACCTACTCTATCATATGAACCAAAATTCTTCCTTTTACATGTTTTGATTCTTCACTTCATAATTGTAGCTGGAATTAGAGAATAATGTAATGGAATTTTCACAGAAATAACTGATGAATTGTTTGTATACTGCATACGGTCTTAGTCTTTTGTGCAAACAATAAATTTGTCATATAATGGCGGTACTTTTTAGTAGCTCTAATACAAAGAATGGTAATAACTAGTCCTTACTTAACATTTTGCACCTGCATGTATCCTCTTTAAACATAGGGAGGTTGAGATGCAGTGAAATTAGAACAAAAATTTCTAAGTCAGCACAAACCTTTTAAAAGTGAATATGTATGAGAGACTTGATTACAGGAGGAACCTTCTATAATATCTGCCTTGGTGATTTGTTTGGAGCTATTGGCAGCTGTGTCACATTGTCATAAAATGCAGGAGCCTGTCCAAATTGTTCCCATGGGAGCTCAAGCAGGATTTCAGGGCACCCCAGGAAGGGCATCCTAAGCACAGGAGGTCCTTGCACACAAGACCAAAGCTCCCATGCACATGGCAGGGAACTTGAAGGTTTTTTCAGTAAGGATTTCCAACAAAAGTAGAAGATACAGGACCTTAAAAAAAATAATAAAGAAGGCTTACAGCCTCTGAAACCTAAATGGAGTGGTAGATCAAGGGCAGTCTGGCTGTTCCATCTGGAAAAGGTAATGCTGAAGGCTGAAGCGGCTTTATCATAGTCTTCCCTGCATCTCCCAGGTGTCTCTGGAGGAGCTCTCAAAGTCTCAGAGGAAAGCATTGATGTGGATGATGGCACTCTGAGGTGCTATTGCCTGAGATCAGTTCTGTGACGCTTTCCGTATAAAATATTCTGTCTTTATTGTATCATATGGAAAAAAAGCAGGGAAAATGTCCTTGCTCTAGGAAGGCATCTTATCAGAAGTGATTCAGTCAAGAGGTTAGCAGGGAACAGAAAATTGTGGCATTATCTCCTGTGGATCTGTCAGTCTGCGGTGGATTGGAGAACTGAAAGGGGGAATTTCATGCCTAAAAATGTGTGTTGTTTCTCTGCCCTTAGGGTTTGATGAGGTAGGTGGAACAGCATGCCTTACTCACAGAGAAATAAGATAAACTAATATTTTATAAAGATACGATATAGCCTTCGACAAAACTGTAGCAGATTATGAGCGCAGAGTGTGGACCCTGTATGAAGAACATATTTCTGAGTCGGTATTTGTTACTACAGGTGATACAATGGCAAAGAAATGGTTTTCTTTTTAAGTGATCCCATTCTCTCATTTAATGTTTCCTCCCAAAGATATAGTTAGCTAATCATGTGAATGTCATTTCTTGAAGTGTGAGTAATAAAGCCCCTAATGAGATACTTCATTGCAAAGCGTGGCTGCTACAACATGAAAGTTTTATGAGTGGTGTAGCACTGGGCACATTGCCCACATGAAAAGTCACCAAAGGGGTAAAAGAGAGTTCTCTAACAGGCTATTAACTTGTTCCTTAAGTGAGTGAATCATCAAATGGTGGAAACTTTGGCCTCTGCGGAAGTTCACTCATTTTGATGACCATTAGAAATATGCTGGTTTAGCTGAGATTTAAGGTGTCTTCCAAGGAATAGTAAAACCAAAACAAACAAACCACCATTTTCAAAATGTGGTTTTAAGCAGCAGTAAGATCAGATTCTAAAGTCTTGCCTTGACTGGACTTTAAATAGCTGGTGTTAACTTATATTAGCTAACATGCTGACTTACATGTTTTAGAAATCTGAAGAAAAGATATTCTGCCTAATGCATCTGTTAAGATATCCAAGCTGGACCAGAAATCTCTCATCAAGCAGGTTCATCAAAACCTTGTTAACACATATTGTTGTCACACTTTAAACTTAATTTAGACAAGAGCAAAATGTTCATAAGATTTCCATATAGAATATAACTTTTTCACTTGTTTGTTCTTCAAAAGCTATTAGTGTTTCTACTAGAAAACAGCATACTAAATTTTCAATCCTTAAATTATCTTTGGTGAAAACTGAGGTCTTTCTCTAGCAGAAGCAAAAATAGCAGTGTAAGGCAGAAGAAGGAGTGGAGCGAATAGGGCTGACAGTGGCATGAACTTCTGCTTTAGACCTGGAGAGTGTAACAGTGTTCTGCAATGTCATTTATTTAAGCTTGACAGATATGTATGGGGCTACAAGTCTGTCAGCTTGTTCCTAATTGAATCCCTTCCAGTCCAAGCTTGGATGTGGCTGAACAGGGTTGCTACTGCACATGGTATACCATGTGCTCCACCAAGCTCTGGTAATGAACAGACATTTCTACATTTCTGTCAGCTCCTCTTCTCCCCTCTGCTGCACTCCTTGGCAGAACTCAGAGGGAGACTTAGCTGGGAGCCATTTGTAACACCACATCGACAGAAAGTTTGATAATCACACTTTACCATGAATGCCATAACATCAGCCCAGTAATGGCATCACGCTTTCCGCTGTTGTCTCTCACCTACTCCTCCACCTGCTGCAAACAGCAGACTGAAGTAATTTGTGACGAAAAGCTTTTGCTTCCTGCATGGAAAGGTATTGCATTGTTCAGGCTGATGCAGCCAGTCCTATTGCAAAGCCGTTATGAACTATGATTTTCACACAATAGGCAAGGGTGAGTCACAGTGTCTTACACCTGCCCTCAGGCACTTTCTCAAGAAAAAAAAGAACAGTACTTTTCTCTAGCATTTTGATAGACTCCTTTCATACACATCACACTGAGTTATTAGTTCCCACTGAATGAACAGTCTGTTGTTACTTGTCTTTTAAAAACAGTATAAATGGATAAAATTATAGGAAAATACTTCTGTTTAAAACAGAAATCAAGGGATATTGTTATTTGAAATACTTTTATTTGCCAAATTATGGTGTTAGATATTATATCTACTTTATGTCTCATTTTAATTTTATGTAAATGTTTCCCTCCCCTGTGGCTGTATTACATATGTCATAGAGGAAGGTGGCTGAAGACAGTGGGAAAATGCTTGGAAAAACAGTGGAATAACAAAAACTTTCTTCCTTCCTCTCACCTCTCCACAGTCCTCTAAATATAGTCAGCTTCATGTCATGTTAGGAAGAAACTTGAAAGACTTAAAGACAGGGAAGGGAAAGAGAGAAGAAAAGGAGTAGCATACTCTCACATTAGAAAAAGCTGAGCATAGTTTTATGCCCTGTCATGTCAGGCCTACATCAAAAAAGCTATCCACTCATTTGAGATGAACACGATCTCTACCCCAACATATGAGCAGGAGCTGTAGAGTAATTGGAGTGGCTAAAAATCTTGGGCTGTGCGAATGCAGTAGCTGATCCTCAGCAGTGTGGTACAAACCGTTGTGATATTCAAGGTTGGACATCAGCCGCTTAAATTAGCAGTTTATCTGAGTCCAAAAGGATGGAAACACCTGCGGGGATAAAGGATGATGAATCACATGACACAGAGTAAATGTAGTTGTGATTAATGGGACATCACAAAACAGCAAAAAAGAGAACCAACTGTGGAAAGAGATAACTACCACCACAAAGAGCAAATTATTGTCTAAGGTGATATAATTAACTCCAAGCCTCCCCATGGCTTGGATGGCCAATTCCAATGAGGCTTGCTATTGTGCCCACAATAATGACAAGGCTGTGGATTCTTAGTTTAAATACTGGGCTATTAAGCTTCATTTTTATCCATTGCAGGGAACTGATAGAGTATCAACATTGAAGATACGGCAATTTGTAATAGTACAATTACAATATACTGTTGTGACTTATTCAACTAACATTCCCTGTGAGAGGACAATTGGAAGAAAAGCTTAAACACGGTGCACCGTGATTTATGGGGTCCTTTAATGGTTTAAACTCAAAACTTACCCATTGATTATAGTTTTTGTCACTGTATGAAGTCAAAGCAGCCTCCCAAAAGTGTTTTGTTATAGTAGGTGTGATTAAAAGCGTTTTTTGTTCTTTATCCTTATTAGTTATATCCTGGATGGACAAGTGGTATTTTTCTTGTTCTTTCCAAAGAACTGTTTTAGCCCTGGGAATCTTTCAGTGGATTATTTGCTCAAAGATATGTTGATTCATAATATATCATCTTCATCTATTTAGCAAGACAAAAGCTTTATTCAGATCATTTACTAGCAATTCCTGCTGCTTCCTTTCTCCAACTTAGAAATGAAGATTTATATGTACCTGAAGGGAATTTGCTGACAACTTAAAAAATCAGAGTATTTCTAAAAATTCAATACCTGAAAACTGGAAAGTGGAGCCAGAATTTTAATTTTCTCCACTGGCTGTGACACTTCAATGATTATTCTAAGCTGTCCTAAAGATAAATAAGTTAAATAAGGCACTCCCTATAATTTGCCTTCCTAGTGTAGAAAGAAGAAGTTTTAAATTGCTTGTAATTTTACCATAAAATGTATGTCGGACTTGATTCACAGGAATCTTGCATTAGATTCTACTGTGGTGACAGATTAACTTCACGCTGGCAGCTGTGTCTATTCATGTCTGAGAACTGTAGAACGATCACTGAACTGTAAATCAAAACTGCCAAAATTTGAAAGCCTTCTAGATCAAAACTGAGAGAGTCCGAACCGCTTGATGGTTGCATACTTTCTGGATACATTGGTTTCTCACTGTATTTTCCTTCTGACTTGTTTTTCCTTTGTGTCTAATTAGGCATATATATGTGCCTATTGTGCTACTGACAGAGTGCTTACTGTGTCCTGCATGAAAGTCTTCTAAAAGTCTCTTGACCTCTGAAAACATAACTTTGATTAGTTTTATTAAACTTCCTCGTTTCAAAATATTCACTTCTAAATGTTTTGCAGCTCTTACAAATCTGAGATACACTTGAGGTAGGCTAAAAGATGATGCATAGGCATTTCTGCAGTCTTTGCGGAGATAGCTTTGAAATAACACTGTGGGTTACATACAGCTATTTGACCACTAGAGCCAACATTTTATTGCCTGCTGTCAAGGTTTAAGATTGTGAGATTCTTGAGATAGATCTGTCATCGTTCCATTTATTTAGAAAATACGTTGCACAACGCAGCCCAATCCCTCATTTGACCTATAGGTATTATAGCTGTATAAACAGAAGATGAAGAGTAATTGCTCTATGTAATCAAAACTATGAACTGTTGTAGCTTTTAAAACAATTCTTAGGGAAGGGAAGGTTTCATTTTTGCCATTCATATCATTCTTTCCCTTCTGTACTTCATGCCACATACACAGTAGTAGTATACTGTTTAAACTGTAGTATACACAAGAAAATATTTTATTGTTAAAATAGCTAAGAAAAGCTAATAATTACTACTGGTTTTAGAGCCACCACCACATGATTATTTTTATATCATATTATCTATGATATATGAAAATGACATTGATAGAAATCAGGCTGGGATTTTACTGCTATTCAGGCATATTCATGCAAGCGAGGATCAGAAATATCCCAATATCTGTTTTGCAGAAGTAGAAAACTGATAGCTCAATGCTTGCTCACAGTTTTAAAATTATTCATGTAAAAATTATGCCAGTATAAAAAATCATTACATAATATTTGAGCGAAGCTCTTACATTGCAAAATGAAATGTGGAATTTCGGAAGCAAAATATTTCTGATTTGTACTTTACACAATTTTTTAACAAGCTAAACTTGGTATAAACGCCCAGTTTTAAAAAGCTCTTAGGATTGTATCAGTGAAACTGCAGTCATACATGGTGAACTTGAATTTGGTATCCAGTGTGGAACAGGGAGTGTTTACACAGGCCATTGTTTAGTTTTGCTTATAGCTGCAGAATTCTCATTAGGAGAAAATCCCATTACCAGTAAACAGTTTACTTGCACTGGTTCTTCACTTTAGCTTTCTGCATTATTAATAAGCAGCAGATAATAAATGTGATTTATGAAGGACTAAAACAGCAAGTCTGTAGCAGAGTGGTGTAGGTAATATGGCAGGTAGCCATCATGTGTAGGATATGGAATTGTCATAAGTATTCTTTCTTAAGCAAAAGTGAAATATGATTTCCCATTACAGGATTAACTTGGTACAGATACTTTGCTCATAAATATTAAAAAGAAACAATGCTAGCTGGAAATCCAGCACACTAGTAGCTGGTGAAAACCCAGCAAGCTCAATGATTCATCGTGGAAAAAAATTAAGAATGCTTCTTTGCTTTTCAAATGATGGATTGGATGGTTTAATAAATTCTTGTGTTTCATACAGTACATGCCTAACAGAAAGAAAAATTGTAGCAGGTCCATATAGGAAGCAGGTAGAAGAGAGAAAAAATGTGCAGCTACACATACTGCAGTCCTCATTAAAAGCTGAGAACAGTCTCATCCTTGGAGCAAAATCTGTACCCTGCTGAAGGCAGAGACAAAAACTCCATTACCTCTAACGTGGCCAGTATTGCACCTCCTGCATTTGGAGGTGTTCGTGGATAGTTGCTTCACATTATTCGGGCATGTTAGCATCCTTGACTAGGTATACTGAGCAGATCAGTGCGCAGCTCTGTTACAGATTTTACAGGACTTCTGATGGTTATTTCTTACAGATTATGTTATCTGGGAAAGGTTGGAGCCAGCGTGAATTATAACCTCCTCTCTTCCTCCTCAATTTATGGTTATTATTGCCATAAATAACCTTTCAAACATCTTTAAAAATAGGTTCCAGACACCAGTCATTCCTAAAAGCTTTCTCAGTGTTATGTCCCCAAACTAAAACCCTGGCTCAGTGTTGATTATTATTTAGCATCCATTCTGTGTTTTGCAAGCAATAATGACAACCTGCTAAGAGTGCTCTTAATTTTCTCCTCTGGAGGAAATACACTGTGCAAATTCATTTCAGAGAATGACCTGCCTTCATGACCGCAGCAATACAAAGCTGCATGTTTATATCCGATCAAGTTAACAAGGTAGATGGGGAAATCTGCAGATCCCTTCTCCGTAGACAAAGCTGTTTGTTACCCTGGGATTCATTCAAGAAATGGAAGCGGTGCATGTATCACCCATAGTCCTTGTAAGACCAGCATCCTGAAATTTTCTTTCCTAACACGATGGTTTCTGCAGTTAGGGCTCTATTGGCACAGCACTCCAGAAACCTTTTAGGAAAGTAAGAAAACTGCTTGTGGACCACATCCATCTGTAGATGGTATTTCAGCATCCTAGGAATTCTGCATGGGCTATCGAAGTTTTAAAAAGGGAGCCTAATCTTACGTTCATCATCATGTGTGACTGACACATGCCTTCTAAACAGTTAGATGTGGAGATCTCAGTTGTGAAACTTCATCCTGTTTCCCGAAGATAGTGTACATTGCAGCCAAAAAGATGATGCAGAAGGTCCTGCAGGAGGTCTGGGACAGCGGTACTAGAGATAGGATGTAACAGCAGTACATTTGTCACCTAACTTAATCCCTAAGCAATTTTTCTCTAACTAAAACTGTTTGGCTGCTTATCTGGTAATTTCCCAGAGTAGTAGAATCTAATTAAAACTTTTTCTTTTTTTTTAACATTAAGAAAACAATATCAGCAGAACTTTGCATATTTAATTTTTTTCTTTTTTATTAGAGCAAGTAACAAAACATAAAAAAAACCAGACAGTAGTTATCTTCAGATGAAAGGCACAACTAACTTGGATATCAGCTGTGTCTCAGAGAAAGTGTTCTTTTTTTCCACCCCAAAAAAAGAATACTAACACTTTTAATCTTATTTAATCTAAAACCATTCAAAGCCTTCTCAGTTCTAGCATTGGTGTCACCTATAGTTTTACATATGACTCATTAGCTTTTGTACCACAAATATTTCTGCTTAAAAGATGTAGAAGGTTTTTTTTTTCAAATAGACAGTAATGCTGAGTGCTTCTCACAACAGCATGCCAGGCTTGTGTGTCACGTCTAATGAATGGTGTTGTTAATCCTTAATTGTGTATTTATAGTTTAGTTTATGGTTAAACGGGAAGAAAATAATTTAAAAGTACTTACGGGAATGACAATAGCTTTCCTCAGGGATTGAAAGTTGCCAAGATTAATGTCTCTTACAGAAATGGACTGTAGGAAAAAAGAGCTACCAGAGCAAGGTTTAGTCTATATATATCAAGTTGTTCTCCGTTTAGTTATTACTGAATAAGCTATTGCCATCCTCATTGTGTGACCAGTCTTATTCGGGAAGAAAAGTGATTTGTTCCTGTTTAGTTTAAACCATTTTGGAAATCCATTTCACGTGCTGTAAAATATGAACATGAACAACAAAGTTGTTCAGCTATCATTATTCAGATTAAATCAGGGTGTTATATTAAATTATCTTTCAAATACAGAAATATATATTGACTGTAGGTTCCTTTTTTTTGTAAGTGCACTGAATATTGACTGCTAGCTTCCACTTTTTTCAGAGAATGATTACAGATACAAGTACTAGAATAACTAGTGATTTAACACCATAGAGAGCACATGCTATTGTGCCACTAATAAACAGAGAAATCCACAGTGCTACAGTCTGTCCTTTTTTCAGTGCCTTGTTTTCGGGTAGGTCTGTGCTGTCTGCAGTGACCCTTAGGTCTTTTCCAAGTTTATTGTGTTGGTTTAGAGCTCAGCAACATGAAAGCATATTTCATTTTTTTATTCCTGTATATATCAGTTTGTGGTTCTCCATCACTAATTTAATTTAAGGATAGAACTGTCCAATTAGGACTGGAGGTACACATTTCATAAGTATAGCAATATGGTTATTGGATTTAAGAAACATGGAATGAAAGGTACATAGCCTGTGGCAGTCACATTTTTCCAGTGTTGTTGCTTTCATAACATATTGCAGGAAAATAATAAATACATTGAATGAAAAAAAATAATAAAAAGGACTTTCAGTCCCCCTCTCTTGTACTGGCTTTAGAAATCACTACAGAGCTAGCATTCCTTCATCCATGTGCCTTTTGCAGGTTATGCCTTGTGCCTTAACACATTACATACTTTAGGACTCCCATTTGAAATTGATTTATCTCTTTATTTTCAGTTTTTCACATGTTTTCCTGCAGTCAGAGTTTCTGAGTCTCTGAATGATGGTAAAATTGTCATTTGAAGTGGGGTAACGCATCACAGGGCTTAAGTTCAAAGCCACTGTGTTAGGTGAAAATCACTTCTCCGCATTCCTGCTTTTAAAATACGTTTTCAGTGGTTCTAGAAGGCTGTACCATAGATGAGGGGAGCTAACAGTGAGCGCCAAGCAAGGCAAGCAGTAATTTCACCTTTCTGAAATTGTTGGCCATTTGTGATATGTCCAAGAAGTGGGTTTAGGTTTTCATCAACTGCCTGTATTCTAGACTCTTTTTAGAATTTAGAATTTTTATTTGATAAACAAAAATGGTTTTTAATATACCAATTACTAACTCAATTCTAGTTCCCACAAGTGCAAATTCTTAATGCAGAATGCCCTTAGTAGGCAACATACAGGTAGTTTACCAAGCTGCAGCTACACAAGACCTTCTTTAGTAATTGGATTTAAAGGTGTCCAGTTACAATGAAGTGCAAACTACTTGTGTGTTGTCCCCACTAGCATTTTACATCAAGTTAACCACCAAACCCAGAGGATATCTTTTTTATACCCACATACTTTGTCCTCACTCAAGTTTTTCAACAGAATAGTGCTTGCGTCTCAATAACGTGCAGCGTGTTTAGTAGGTATGTGGTGTGCTGGAGCAGGGGAGTTAAGGATCACTATCTGATAAAGCTTCTGGGACTGGCTTAGTAGGTGCTATTGGACAAGTTATTTCCTTTTTTTTTTTTTTTCATGCCTCAGCTGCTTTATCTTTCTGCTGGGACTAACAATACTGTCTTCTGTTGTATCGTGCTTTCAGAGCAGCTCCTAAGTAGCACTATAAAAAAAGAAGTCTATGATTACTTCCTAGAGGAGGCACAGACTTTGAAGCTTTAGTTCAAAGCCTCTGTACTGAGGTGAAAAATCACTTTCTATGCATTACTTTCCCTCTCTTTTCTGAAAAGACAGTTCCAGCAACAGGATGGAGAACAACTAAAAAGGCTAAGGGACATATTTTCTTGACCAGCAGTATGTACTAAAACGGGTTTAACCTATCTCCTAATTACGTGGTTTTATGAACAACCATCAGAGCATTACAATTAAGCATTGTAAGGAGCAGCAAGCTTGTAGTTCAGCCAAATGTTTTGGTACTTGAGGTAAGCATATCACAAATAGTTTCAACAATCAGTGGTATAAAGAAATTACCATCCAAGTCCTAGGAAAACAAAGCAGAATAATAGAAGGATAATAGGGAATAATTTATCAGAAGCGTTAAAGAAGGTGGTGGAGTCTTGCTCTTCATTATGAGATTGTTTTCATTAATTACTTCCACTGGCATACTGTAGAGATAGTCAGAGCTGTGTCAGGACGTTCCCACCTTTACCTGCTTAAACATACTTAAATTCTTATGACTCATATGCTGTATGTGTTGGTTTTTTTCTTGTACCAAATTTGTCGAGATTGTCTAGCCTGAAGAAAACAGGATGTTGGACAGATTTGGACAGATTTTACAAGAAATTGCAGCTCCCTAAAATAAAATGAGGTAAATCATTATGTGCTAAAACAGGAATCACTGAGTGGCAGTAGTTCCATTTATCAACAAGATCTCTCCTGAACAGATTGTTCCCCTTTCCTCTACTACTGTCCTCAGGAGAACATATTATATAATATTTTATTCTTATGTTTGTTAATGTTCCCTTAAATTGATATGACAGCTTTTCTTTTCAGAACAATGTAAGGAAAGAACTGCTTTTGCTGACAAATTAGACATGGGACTTATGTTAAGGGTCAGTGTTGCAGTAGCGACGAGGACAGTGAAAGTTTTTAAGGTGGACACAAATAGCTATATTTTGGTCACACAGCTGAAACTACACATTCAAAATCACAGTGTCTACCTCCACCTCCACACAGGTGCCATATGTTAGTGCCCATTCTTGATTCTTCATATGTGAAAATAAATTCAGAAATAATGTTATTTTAAAACACTGTATGCTTTTTGTTTCTTGTATTTGTTGATTTATTCCCACATGGGCTTGGAGTGCCTCAAAATCACAGTTCTGCTTCACTGCTCATAGAGATTTTTTTATCTCTGGTCATTTGGAGCAAAATAAATGTTGCTTTAGTTTATTTCACGTCAGGCATACCTAGAAGCTGAAATTCCTCCCATGTGAAGATGGCCTGGGAACATCTTAGGCACTGAAAGCTTAGGAAGGCATTTTTTGTAAGAGTTGCTGTGTCAGCTCTCTGCTGCCTGTTTGACAAATCTCTTGTGTAAGGACATTCTCAAAAAGCTGGTTAAGCTAGTTTACAGCTGTTTTGTGCCACTGGAGAGGGCCTAAGGATTTCTGAGATTAGCTCCAAGTGGACTTGAACGTAAACCCATGCATTGCTCTTCTCCGCCCCCCCAGTTTCTAAGTATGTTAATGAAGATTTCTTACCTTTTAAAAAACAAAACAATATTTCAGTAATACATAAATATACAATGATAGCTCTGAATGCTTTCTTGAATACCTAAAATGGAGAAAATAAACACCACATCCATGCCCAGAGCTTAAATTCCCAATAAGTTGTCATGCAGAACTGCATCACAATCCATGATGTCACCTACTTTGCCCACTGACTTCAAACAAATGACTGTACAACCTAAAAATGTGCTATTACAGTACTTAAGTAAAATTGAAAGCTCATCAGGATGGGTTTGATTTTTCTCCTTCCTCGAAGTTTGGGCACTAAAACCAGTGCAAACGTTGTCCTATGTAACTGCCATCCTGGCCTAATTATTTCTTGATCTTCCTCCCAGTGTTTCTCTACCCTAACAATTAATTTTTCTCCCTAATATTTAGCCTAAATCCTCTTTCCTGTTAATTAAGCTGGCTGTCTTCTTGCCTTATACACAGTGAATAAGGCAAAATGATCTTTCACAAATGTTCTCCGTGCAGAGCCCCCCTTTTTGTCACTTACAGCCTGATGTTGAGAGTGACTTTCTGCACTGGTGAATATCCTCTATAATCTGGCTCACAGTCCCTGAGTGAGGCAACCATTGATTGACAATTTAAACATGAACGAAGCAAAGTAATAGAAAAAAATGGGTACAGATATAATTGTGTTTTAAAAGGGAAGACGCAAAAGCTTTGTCTCCTCGCACAGATGGTGAGGCTATCCTGTACAACAGAAACAGCTTTTTCAAAGGCGTGGTTTGCAGGCTATTCTACACTGTCAAATTTCATTGCAGAAAATTATGGCTATCTTGGGCAACGTATTAAAAGAGAACGATGTTCTTAGTGTTGTCCCTTTTATAGGACTAATTGATATCATTGGTAGTCCCCCAAATCATTAAAATATCTGCTGTATCAGAACTCAATGTATATACACAGGACTGGAAAATTTAACATGACACGTTATTAATGTTATAAATAATCAAAATGTGGGAATAATTTAATTGTCACTAGCTGCCCAAGATGCCTTCAGCCACCTTCTGCCGCTGGGATATAAATTGGTTTGGGATGGATATCTCAGTCTCATAAAGCACATAGAGGCTTGGTAGCATAACATTACGCAGCACTGGCTAATCGATTTCAGGTAACCAGCCTCCTTCACACGTGGAAAGGAGTTTGTATTTCTCACTAGGAGGAACGTATTCCAGGAGATGAAGCATTTTGCAGTGTTCAGCAGTGGTGGGTGGTTCAAGACGGGCTGGCTGGAATGGTCCTCTGGCAGGGTCTTATCCTACCTAGGTCACGGTGGCAAAATGAGCTGCCCTGCTCACTGTATAGTCTATCAGCTTGGACATCAAAGGAGGAAGAATTGCACAAATATTTATAACAAATGAGAGAGACTTGCAAAGGAATAGAATGGGCTGCTGAGGCATGCCACGTCTTCGATGCCCCAGCTAAATCTTTCTGAGCTTCTGTCAGGATTTTTAGCATTCATTTGAGTTATTCCCCTTGCAGATCTAGTCTGAGATCTCCAGCATTTCATCTGCTTCAGTGCAGAAAAATGAGTGAGATGGGTTTGTCGTGCATCATCCAGCTCTGTCACAGCATCAGCTTCATGGATTTCAGGGGAATTACCTCAGGTTAGGATCAGAGCAGCTCAGGAGTGAGTGAGGCCTAGCAAGGGGATCACGGGTCGCAATACGCAGCCTACCACTTTTGATTTTGGTAGGCATGGCATTTATGTCAGCATGCTGCATTTGAACTACATGCAGGATCATATTAAGAGGTTTACGCTTCGTTTCCGTGTTAAAATTTAATAGAAAATCACAGGCTGCAGAAAGCCAGCATGGAATCTCAGACTCTCGTAACTTTATTGCTGTAGAAAAGATGCCCATTTTAAATAAAAACTTGTTTATCTTAAAAGATAACTAGACAGCTAGTAACATTTTGTACACTTAGTGATGGCCAAAATGTTCTTCTAGCTGGGTGCAGCTTGGTCACCAAATCTCATCCAAATTTGTCCTTCTCTGTTTATATCATCCACATGCTCTTGAGACATTTGCAGACACATGCATACAAGTATTCTGACTGTTTACCTGCTCATTTCACAAACAAGTCCTTTTATTTATCATGCACATCAACGTGTTTATTCCTCTAAACAGTTAGAATCCCTCATGCTTTTTCCTCTGTATATTCTTCTTTTAAAAATGTCCCTTTTGTGTTGTTTGAAACAGCTAGACTTGCATACGATCTGTATGAAGAAACTTGTGTGACTGATGGACATGAAGTGAGTGTGGGGTGAAAATTAGCTTGCTAACACATTGCATTTAATAAATACTAAGTTTTTACTGTTCTAAAGTGTTTTCATGGTTACTTGTACACAGCATTGAAGAGGACCATTGATAAGCAGTGGAGTTTTGCAGTTAACATTGTCACATCGAAAGAGTTTAATTTTTAATACAACTGTCTGAAGTAGGCATCCTGTAACGCTCCCTCACATATCTATTTCTTAGGTGTATTTACTTGAACCTCAACTTCTTGGAAAAGAAAAGACTCAGATGTAAAAGAATAGTTAATAATCACAGAATTTCAATTAGCTGAAATGTCTGTAAAATCCATAAACAAACATTTAACTGTACAATGAAGGTTTAACTGAACAGTGGTTTTCCTTGAACACAGGGTATACCAAAAACACAAACCCAAATCAAAAATGCTCAGCCTGGGTAAGAAATCTTAGTCTCTGAGGGCTGTGAGTCAGTGAACTGAATAGGACTTGTTTTACAGCAGCTGAGATGTTGGTGAAGTTTTTTTGCATTTTGGTGTTCAAAAATTGTTGCAGCACTTCTACAAAGACTAAAGTTACTAAACAACATTTCTTTTTTACATTTGCTAACTTAAAGGTCAACTTGCACATGCCATTGATTTCTTTTTTTCAGGTACTGTAGTTAAACAAGTTCCACAAACAAATTTATTGCAGGTGATTCATTGAATGCTTGCAGCAGCACAGTAGGGTTTAATTTTGAATGCAATCAATAGGCCTCCATATTTCCAAAACAATGCACAGCTAAAATGACTTTGATACATACAGTGTGGGACTCACGGTCACTGACATTTTCAGTCAATAATGTTTTTGAAAAACAACAAACAGTATGTTTTAAATCAACTTCAAATCCATTGTTCTTGTGGTATAAAGGTAACCACTTCAAAAATAAAAAAACATGCAGGAAAACAAACACTCTTCCCTCACCCCCATAACAAAAAGAGCTGTTACAATAATGTTTATTTCTTGTGGAGGAAATAATAATCAGCAGTAAAAAGCAGCGAAGGATGGTGACCAAAATCTCTTATGGTAATATCTTGAAAGCACTCTGCTCATTTCCTTCCTGGTTTTCTTCAGCTACGTAGGATTTCTTTTCCTAGCAACAAAAGTTATTCAGTTACTCCACTGAGTAAATTTTAAAAACTGTTCCTTGGAAAACAAGGATTTCTTCCAGATCTCATCACCTACTGCAAGTTTTGTGACTTCAAATATGAAATGTCATAAATTGACAGTTCTTGTTCCACCCTAATCCCATGAGGCTCTTCTAAAGAAAAAGGAAATGTAACAATCAAATTGCATGATAGGAAGTGACAGGTTGATTTGTAGCATTTAAAAGATGGTTGCTATTATTATTAGACAATTTTATAGAGTGGAAAAATGTAATTCTCTATTCTACAAACACTTTAGTGCAGTTTCAGTAACCGAGTTGTATTTTACTTATATTTTATTCATTAGGAATTTTGTCCCTACTTCCAGGAAAATAGCAAATGTCTTGTGTCAGAACGTTTTTATAGCTTTTTCTTACAACCCTCCAAATTTTCACATGTTGCCATTCAGGCAAATATGTGGGGAAGCCCTGCTTTAGATTAAATATTAAATGGGGTATACTTAGTTACTGTCCTCTCAAATGCATGTGCCCGTGTCACAACTCATTCAGTTCCATTCGTCATATCCTAATGTCTTTCCATGATGAGGTATTTGGTCCCCTGAGACTGGATAAGTAGCTGAAAAGTGAGTCTCCTTGGCATATTCTGCAGATTACTGAGTGAAGAATCTCAGGGCTAAATTACTTAGCCTTCTTCTTTTTTTCTTTTTTTTTTTCCCTCCCCTATTCGTAGGAAACACTCCTTCAATTTTTAGTACTTAGAGACAACAGATGATATGGGAACAACTCCTGAATTTTCATGATTTGGGGAACTGATCTGCTGCCAGCTATGGGATAAGACACATCAAAAAAAGATATGGGCCATTCAGCACATGCAACATCCTCCTAAATGCCTTCCCTAAAAAGATTATATTAAATCTATGTAAAATCTGACATAAGTTACATGTGATGTGTGAGTCAGTCCAAGCCACAACAGTGATGGATGCTGCCTCTGCTTCACTAAAGTCAATAAAGACTTCAGGAAGAAAGAACCACCTGGCTTTATGTGCTGTGCATCTCTTTCCTCAGAAATTAGAGCTATCAATATACAGTAAAATGAATTCACCATTGTGGATATCTCTTTTCACTGCAATTGAAGTCTGAGGATTTTTATGGTTTACTCCCACTTTATTTCATCGATTTAATTAGATTTATGTTGGGTTACTCTTGAATGCAGTTTCCATTAAAATATATCTGGTTTACCCTCATTGGTGAAGTACAGACAACCCAATGGTGAGAAAGGGGTACCAAGGTACATGGCTGATCCTCCAGTTTCTCTGCTGTTCTGATTCTGCCTTAATCTGACCCTTTTGGAATAAACTGAACTGCATAAAAGCAATGTGGACAGTCAATTCTCGGGCTTCAACTTCACTTTAAAAAAACAAGCAACAAATGCCAAAAGATCTGACAAATAGAGGGAACAACCTTTTAGCCATTTTTAATCCAATAGAGGACTTTGGATCACTGCATAACTAAAACAGTGAAGGATGACTGAAGTTTCGTTTTCCAAATCAATCATTTTCCTTTATAGGTTAAAAAAGACAATCTCTTGTCTCACTGATAAATGGCCAAATATCGCCCAGAACTTATAACATTTCCCAATGTTCAATTAATCTTCTTGTACTGAATGTATTTACTCTAATAGACAGCAAAAGAGAAAGAAGCAAGACTTGGGAACAGAAAAATATAAAATGCTATCATTTGAAGAAAGGGCACATTCCTGCAAAACGCAACATCCATCAAAAGTAACATGCTACCACATTTTCACGACATGAAAAACAGCAGTCAAAAGGGCGTTGCCAAATAGATTTTTCCACATTTCTTCAAATGAATTAAACTTGTATTCCATATTTATGTAATAAATACATGTCAATTATCAGTCTGTAGCAACTGTTGTTACCAATTACTACACGAAAACAACCAAGAGCTGAGCCCCAAAATGTATATGCAATGTATATGCACATTATCTCTTGGCTTAGGACCTGGAAAGACAGCACACCTTGAGAAAGAAAACCCCTAAGAAAGGGAATCTATTGCCAGCAGCTGGCTTAGATATCATAACTACCTCTCTTCTTTGACTCTACAGCATGCCTGGGAACCCTGGAGAGTAGGTGGCTTGAATTTCTCATTAATCCATTGTACGTAGAACAACAGTAAGAGCTAAGGCACAGCTGAATGTGGCTCTTCATCTCTTCCTGCCATCCACAGAGAGTCTGCAGGAAAGCTGGGAACTGCATTCACTTCTCTTAAGTGCTAATTACATTTCTCAGTTGCAAGGCAAATGTCTTGCAAAACCCAAATAAACTTACGTGAGATACTTACCAAATGTATAGTACAAATGTCCAATAAATCAGGGAATTTTTAGATATATTTGCAGAAGTCTTCAAAGTTTGACTACGAAAAAATACTCCATTGTTCAACAGCTGCAGTTGTAAATTCTGCAGTCATTTTATTATAACGTATAGTTGTCTAAGCTATTAATATGAGTGGTGCAACCACAATGAGGGTAAATGGTTAGATGTGAGACGTGAGACAGAGTGACAATAGCTCCAGTTTGAAGACAATCACAGAGATATTTTGCACTGTTTTTTATCTGTCTGGTTGGTTGGTTGGTTTTTAATTAGGCTAATAATATAGGTATCATGAAAGTAGGCCTTGTTTGAAAAGAACCACAGTCCACAATAAAATGTGCTTATTCCTGGCCAGAGATGTGCAAATGTGTTGTAGTGCTTTCAGTTCCAATCCACATGACCTCCAGGCATTTTCATCTGATCTCTAGAGCTAATAACAGAAAAGTGAGGTCTGTGTGCCATGTATATATTGTCTGTGAACTAAAATTATTTCAGAGGTAATTTTTCTGGGAAGAAAAATGACAAAAATGAGTTTGTGGGAACATTAGTAAAGGATGAGCAGAAGAAAAGCTTGCCTGACATAAGAATTCCTATGTTTTTTCTATCCTGGGCCACAATCTTAATATCATATGTTATTCTTCTCCTCTTAAATTTCTCAATTTCCGCTGCAGCAACACAATCCAATTGTAATATATTTTGTTGTGAACACTGCAGAAAATGTTGTGAAGAATGAAGTTTTAACATAAAAGATTTCCATGAAGGCTCTTTCTAATTGGTGGGGTCTGGAAATTATAAAGCTGTTTTAAACTCTGTAAGTCCCTACCAGCTGTGTGACAGGAGTGTTTTGTGAGAAAGAACATTTAAATGGGTAAAACTAAATTTCCGCCTCATCTCTGTACCTCTGCTGATAACTCAGTTGGGCTACAATGCAGTTGCTGCTGCATTACCCACTTAAATGGAAGAGGAGAATTCCCTTTACTGAGGTAATTAGTGCAGTAAGTAAAGGCAGACTGCAAAGCAGAAATCAGGCTGAATGATCGCAGTGTTACCGCTAGCCCTCCTGGGCCGGAATTTGGTTTCATTTCAAGATGGTAAAATACTGCCTCATCTCTTCAGGGGCAGAGCATAGCCAAAACATTCAAACATGCAAAATGAAACTGTTCTGCATCCAGATGTAAAGATTTCTAAAGTCTAGAAAGACATAAGACAAAATAAACTGTAATTTCATAATAGTCCATAGAGTCAGTAAAAGCAGAATGATTGAGAACCGTACAAGTAACACTATAATTTCAGCTAACGTTCCATGCCAAAGTGCCATTTTCAGAGCTAAAACACCAGCCACCCGAGAAACATGAAATTGTTCTTGCACAAGAATATTCTCTAACTCAGAATAAAACACAACAAACTACCTAATTACATTCAGATCAGGCACTTTCAACAGATGTTACACATAGGATCAATATCAAAGTGTAGTTACCCTGATACCCCACAACCGTAATTATGATCTAAATAAGCAAAGAATAAAATAAAGCAGAGGACCAGATGGATAGTTCTGTATAAAAGCAATTTCAGACACTGTAACGTGACAATGATGATGAGCCCACCGCACTTAAATAGGTTTTGCCAAATAGTTGGGCACCCAGAGCATATGTTTGAAATAACAATCAGGAATCATTATTGTCTAGAAGGCATAACACTGTGACACTTAGCACATAGCATTCTTGATTAGGGTGAATACTAAGTCTTCAAGTAGTTCAAAAACAAGAAGCTAAGGGACTAAAGATATGAAATTTGTAACCTGTTGTCATATTATTCTTCTGCAGCCACACGTGTCTGTGGCAGATTTTAACCCACATACGACAACAAAATATCCACTGAAACCAATCTTTGCTAAAAGCTCCTAAAATTTGTAGGAGAGATTTATTTGGTGTTAGTGGCAATTGTATGGATGAGTGGAGACATAGGCATAAGGAGACAGAGAAAAGTATCAAATGGTAAATATTAGACAAAAAATGAGGATGAGGACTGATCCAATTGCTTATTAAAAATCTATTTTCTAGTGAAATGAAATGTAATTTTATAAATTGTAACATAGGTCACAGAATCTTTCTCAAAATGGCATCCTTTTTATTCTGTTTTTTATACAATCTAGCACAATGATCTCCTGAGCATGAACTGTGGGGTACCTAGCATGCCTAGCTATGAAATCTGAACATTGCAAAGGGAGTTGCCTATTGCTAGATATTTCAAAGTGCTCCAGAGGAGGATGTGTCTTAAACTCTCTTCTCTTCAAGGCAATTGCCCACAGCATTATTAACCCAATATGACTTTTCTTAATATATGTTATTTAGTTTGAAAATTGCTTACAGGGGGTGTACTTAGGCTGTTTTCTGTAGCCAGCTCACTGTTTATAGTACGAGATATTGCTCTAAATCACTTGTTACGTAATTATAAAAAAATAAGACATTGCAAATGACAACAGTAACAAAATGGCTAAATCTACCTTTATTTAGGGTGAGATAATCCTTGATTTAGGAAAGTGGTCTGAATTCAGAGCAGAATAAAAGCCCTTCCAGTTCTCTCCTGCCCCTCCTGTGCAGCACACAGTGAGCCAGGCACCTCCGTGTGACCATCCCCTGGACTTCAACAGAGTAGGAAGTTTCTTTGTGTGAGGTAATTCAAAGTGCTCCAAAGCAGTACATGCCTAAACCTCACCAACTTTTCAAGGTAGCCAGCTGCCTTAGGAAACCTCAAACAAATGAGCAAACTTCACTTGTGAAAACAATGCCCACAGTTTCCACGATTTAGACAAGAGCTTAGTGCTTAAAGTATTTGCTCAGGGATCAGGAAACTTGAGTCCTGTTCCTGCCTTGTTTGATTTACGTATCACCATCTAAAAGTGCTCATACAGAAAACCATTAGTCCAACTTTCCAAAGACCAAAGGAGTTAGTCCAAGCTAGAAAACAGCAAACAAAAAAATGGGACAAAACCAAGTAAACAGATATTTAAAGGTATGCTTGAGGACACTACTTTTTTAGTAATTGCTCTTGATATAAGTATGCTGCAATCCACAGTGTTATGTAGAGACCTGAGCTAGCTGTAAACAAGCTCCTCTACCACAATCTTGTCACAACAGCATGGAGCTCTTGGCAGTTTAAGTTGTCCTGCCTTTTGCTACTAGAAAATAATTTTGCTGGAATGTGAAATTGTTTTTTTTTTCATAAGAAGGATTTTTCTCTCTAAAAGCCCGACAAGAACACTGATAATGCTTTTCCCCTAGTCTTTGATTTATCCCTGGTGCAGGCAAATCTAAAATCAAGGGAAATGTATTCCATGGTACTTCCTAATGTGGGGCTTGAGGCAAGGAGGTCTCAGTTCTGGTCCGGCTGTTCATATGTCACAGGTGAGAGGGCAAAATGCTGTGGTCTTGGACAGAAATAAGCAGGTAGGAACAGCAGGTAGGAAATCCTGATGTTAATGTTGCTGCTTAAACTCTTATAATATGAGTCTCCAAAAAGTTAAGGTTAATTAAGCCAAGGAGTGACATTTTTGGATCCTTTCAGGGTGAAGCACTGCAGTTTCAAGCTCACAGATTCAAGCCTAACTGCAGGGAACTGGAGCATCTTCACTTTTAAGAGAGCCTTCACACAGCGGTCCCCTGTGTTTGAACTTAACTTTTCTGAGTGTCTTAATGTCAGCAATCCCTCAGCTAGACAGAAGACTTCATGCAGAGAGAAATGTTGCTGGGCTGGGGAAGGAAGGCAGAGCCATGACAGCACAGAGCAAGTCTGCTGACGCTACACAGGCATGATGCATTCCATGTCTGATTACATTGCAGCATTCCTGCTGTTTTAATAAGACTTTTCCTCGTAGAAGAAATAACTAACAGTGTCACATTGTGGGGTGGCTTTCTCACAGCTCTCAACAGTTGACACTTGTAAATGACTTTCACCAGTGACCTAAATTAAACTCAACGAGAACCTAATGCCTCTGTGCATGTACAGCTTCACCTGCATCATCTGGGGCAAGCTGTTTGACTCATCTGAACGTAGTCATTCATGAGTCATTCATGCCAGCACTGAATTAATTCCCACAAATACACATGTATATGGATGCCATTCTTTGAATGAAGGGCTTTTGCTGCACTCACTGCTTCTTTTCTGCCCTTACCCCTGAGTAGCACACATGATGGAACTGCAGATCAGTGATGTCAAAACCATTTATGTAAAGCAGTGTATTTGTTTAAAGGAAAAATAATTTATTTGAATAAGATCAGGGTAGAAGAATTATATATTGCACTTAGAGCACAACTGGCCTGGAAAACCTTATGAAAGCATATAGGTATTACTATTTTATAGTCAGAGAAACTGAGGAAAATTGAAATTCAGAGTTTGTCTTCCCCTTTTCCCATCCTGTGATAATTTTGATACCATTCTAAAGTCCTCCCAAATTCCTCTTCCCAGCATAGCCTCTTTCACTTACCCTTTTCTGTTATCCTCTAGCATGTGTCCCATCTGCAGGTCTTTTTACTTCCCTTCCCTTCCGCTTTCCTTTCCTCCTCCCTTCAATTCTCTTCTTCTACTGTACTTTCAAGAGCCTTTTACCTTATGTCACTGCCAATCTGTCTCCTAAGGCACTAAATCAGCACTTGTGGAAGGCAATCCTCCCCTGACTGACTGCTGCCTCTGTAAGTGCCAATTTGGTGCAGCGGGAGGCTGGCGGCCAGATGGCAGCAGCAGGATACTTTTAAAAACTGTGATTCTTCACTGTCCCCCTGGAAAGGGTGGGCTCATAAGACCCAGAGTAGGTGGTCCTGTGTATGTTCTTGTATTAAAAATTAATGTTGGGCAGATTTGTTTATTTGTACAGTTATCAGTGCAGCTTGCCCAAGTCCTGAGTATATTGATTCATAATATGCTTATCAGAGCTAAAAGTAATGTTTTCAGTAGAAACTGACACCACGTGAAATTTTCTTAGCTTTGTATTTTGTCAGAAATTCTGATCTCAGACTGTGGCTAAATACTGTGAACCTGTGAATAATCTGGAGAGAAACTCAGGCTCACCTGTGCTTTGATGTCAGTGAAAGCCACGGGTTTGCCAGTGTTTTTCTGGGATGGAAGGCAACACGGCAAGCTGCAACGGCGAAGCCAGACTTGTTGAGACCCGGAACATCAAGGTGAAGCCTGGAGGTGGAGGCTGCAGGCAGGGTGTGGCTAAATCCCAGTGGAAAAATCTGCTCCACCATCAGGGCTCTGTAAAGAAACCACACAGGGTATTAGAAATCTTGAATCCCGCAGACCACATGGGATCTGAGCATACGCTGCAAAGTGAAAGCATAATCTGGTGCTATTCTTATTGGAAAGGTTTTCATGAATTATGCCTATGGAGAAAAGCTGCTCTACTCCTGAAATTATTAAGTCATGTAAAAACAGACACTGGAATTCTGCAGGTTTATTAGTTTATTCATAGGGAAGTATTTAAATATTGCAAAAAATATCCACTACTTAAGACTAAATTCTTGGTCCCCTGGTGAGTTCTTTCCAGAGAAGAAAAATATGTGCTCTAAGAATTTGTTAGTGGCATTACCAAGAGAAGGAAATTTCTGCTTTCAGGTCTACAAATGCAAAACCTTACATAAGACTTTTATAGTGTTACAGTGATACTAATCTCTGTTTTATTTCTTGCATGAAAAAAACTGGAAGGCCTTGCAGAAAAGAAATGAATGGATTATCTTAGACTGCAATAATGAATTAACTTAATCTGTCTTTATCTGGATTTTGCATATTTTTTATTGTTAGAGCTTTCAACAGAGGTGATGATTAAATATTCAAAACAGCATACTGTACTCCAGGCATATTTCAGCCAAGAGCTCATGTATGTGGATACTTAGAATTACTCTTTATTCTATTTCCTGCCCCCTGATCCGTTGCTCAATCTGCCTTTGCTATATTTTGTTCACAATCCTTTCACTATTGTTAAAAATGCCCCGGGACTAAGACACAACCTTTGCTGTCCCAAGGCCCCTTTTGAATACCGAATGCACTTGGGCTCTGACTTTCAGATTATTAGGTAAGATCCTTCTTGCTTCTTTGAGGTCCTGTGGTCTCATTTCAGCACCAAAGAACATAAAATTCTTACCGGAGGTAACGCTGAGATACTTGGTGGTTAGAAAAATATATGGCGAAAACAGTGAAAAGAAGACACTGCAATGTTGTGAGGCGGTAATTCACCAGGGTCAGCACTTCACTCCTTCCTAATCTATGTTATAGTAAAACTAAAGTCCTTTATCTTCACTCACATGCAGGGTAATGCTCATACTTTAGCCCAAAGGAAAAAGAAAAAAAAAGATATAGCTTTAGGTTAGTGAAGACAAGATCTAAAGTGGTTTGCCTAACCCCTTTGAAGTTTAAATTATTTTGACACTAAAAAGAAATAGTTTAAAAGACAAGAAGTCAAGTACATTTTGACCTTACTTTGAAATTTCAAGATGCTATTACCTCTGACTAGCCATCAGCTGCAAATTAAATTCAACTTATTATTTAATAAATCCCATTTTCCTATGACTTTAACGTGGATGAAAATTATCTTAGTTCTTTGAACAGTAGACCCTTCTGTAATACTGCATTTACTTCTCTGTCCTGCATCCCTTGATGTCCATTCAACATTACTGTTACCCTTGCCCTTTTCCCCTTCTCAAGCTGACCACATTTTTGTACCACCTATCTGAAAAACAAAGTTTCCTCGTACAATCTCTTTGAAGACCTCAGCAGTAATTCAACTGCAAATTAAGTAGCTGGCATCCAGTAACCAAGGTCAGACTTTTTAAGCCATCTGAAGTTTTATCACTGGATGCATAATATCAAGCAAAAGTCATTGTAGAAATACCCTTCAAAATCTGTTTCTGTTCTCATCTGAGGCTTTTTTAAATGCATTTCCCCTGTGTTCCTTGAAGTCAGCTCTCAGTCAAGAAAGTTTTAGTATTTCGTGGAAAGTATAAAGTTTAAGGCAGATGTCCTATAAGGAACGAACAGGCCGGATGGGATCCACCCGAGAGTGCTGAGGGAGCTGGCAGAGGTGCTCGCCAAGCCGCTCTCCATCATTTATCAGCAGTCCTGGTTAACGGGGGAGGTCCCAGACGACTGGAGGCTTGCCAATGTGACGCCCATCTACAAGAAGGGCCGGAAGGAGGATCCGGGGAACTACAGGCCTGTCAGCCTGACCTCGGTCCCGGGGAAGATTATGGAGTGGTTCATCTTGAGGGCGCTCACAAGGCATGAGCGGGACAACCAGGGGATCCGGCCTAGCCA
>NW_008795253.1:265337-271280 GCF_000699145.1 Aptenodytes forsteri | reverse complement strand
AGTAGATGAGGCCCTTAGGGACATGGTTTAGTGGGCATGGTGGTATTGGTTCGATGGTTGGACTCGATGATCTTAGAGGTCTTTTCCAACCTCAATGATTCTGTGATTCTATGATTCTATGAATATAAGCTGGTCCAACGGCAAGTCAGTTTTTGATGCTTTTCCATCTCCATCTCCCTAGATAGTTCTAGTGCTCTTATTACTTTAATATCAAAGTGCTTTATAGTAAGTCCTTGATCATCTTCTAGTGTGATCAAAACAAACATGGCTTTGATCCTCTTCCCGATATGTGAGTGAAAATGAGGAGGTCTGTACAAAAAGGATTTAAATATTTCATCAGTGGGAAAAATTATTGGTTTTGTCAGTGTCCTTTCCACACCTGGGCAGCATCTGTATTTTTACCGATTCTTTTCAATCAAAAATATAATTCCTGTTTTCTACAACTTAAGCTTTGAAAACTGCCTTCCAGCTGAGACAAACTTACGACAGCTTTCCTGGCTTGGAAGTTCATTTGGTAGTATTAGCCTGTGCACATAAGAAGGTATGTGTATATATATGGTATATGGTATAATATATATATTATAGGTATAATATATATATTATATATATTATATGGTATAATACAGTAATTCTGAGCCTGAATTGAGAAAGTCAACACTTTATATATAATGACTCATATCCTAGGCTGCTGAAGTCAATGGGAATTCTTCTTTTTATATGAAAGGAGTCAGTATTTCACTCCATACAAACATCTAATATTTTAAAAATTTAATTTAAATATAAAAAAGCCATGCCAACAAATAATATTAATGTTGACACAGGAGTAGCCAGAAAAAGAATAGAAATTTTATCACATACAACAAAGAATTAAATCTGTTATCAGAAAATGCCATCAGGAAATTGAAACAGCAAAACACCACTTTTGACTCAACACTAAATTTTCTTGAATAGTTCACTTTTGTCACTGGACTAAAATATCGTCTGAAAGGTAGGACTGTAGGACTTATTAGATGTTCTATAGAGGCCAGAGTACCTTAAATTAAAATGATATACATTTCTGTTTTCACTGAAGTTTCATCCAAAAGTTTCCACTGGTCATCAACAACATAAACTTTTCAACTGAAACATTTTAGTGGAAAAAAAAGAATCTATAGAAAGAAGCCAACCTTTCCAGGGAAAAGTGTTTTATCAAAAAGCTGGTATTATATTGAAAAATAATTTTGAGTAAATTTTTGGAAGAACCCTTTTTTTAAATTATTCTTGAGTTGGAGACATTAAGTAGTGAATAGAAGTGAGTAGAGAATGATAACCTTCCTATTGCCACTTTAAACCAACCTTTAAATTTTATAGCAGGGGTATAATTAAGTTCCACAGAATTATTTAAAACCTCTATAACAAGGATATCATTGTCTATCAAGCTCTAAAGTCTTGTAGAGTAATTTCTTTGCCATATGTTTCAGTTTCAAAGGAACACTCTTGCTTTCATCCTAACATGTACTGTCTTGGCTTGCATTACACTGAACCTTTTTTTGGAAGTTAGTGTATCTTCCATTGTGTTAGCAGAATGCAAGCTATTGAAATAAATTCATTTTTAGGAAGTCTTGCCTCCAAATAAAACTATTAAAAAAAAAAGGATTGCAGCTTCCAAAATGAACTGTAGGTAGGCTTTAGGTGCCCACATCCAAAATCCAAAAGTCCTCCTACAGTGTGGCTACAAACAGGAGACATCTTTCTTTGGTCTGAAATTTCCTCAGCTACCTGCACGCACATGGGCCTTTGTGCTCAAACATCCTGGAGCCTTGCTTATGCTGGGGCTCTGGTGCTGTGCCAAGTTTCACCTCCACCAGGCGCGGACACCCATGGGAATCCAAGCTCCCACCCACAACACTAAATGTGGTACAAAACACAGCAGTCAATATCCAGTGGTTCGAAAACAACCCCCCCCAAAAAACAGTGTTTAACTGTTTTGTGAGGAATAGAACAGATGATGAATTTCTGTCTTGTGAGTAGATTTTCAAGTCCAAGTTGCACAGGGTCCTTCCCACTTGCTCTGAGCTCCTATATGAGCTCTTGCATCTCTGGGTTCTTCAGTGACAAATTAGCTCCACCCTCAAGGGAAATTCATAGACACTATCTGTTCTCTGCTTAACTGCCTACTTTCAGTATGCTGCTAGGAATTAACATCTTTAAAATCTTCACCTCTGTCAGATTTGGTTAAAAGCTGTTAACATGTAATTTGTTGCAAAACACTCATACAAGCATGCACTCACACACATGCACAGAACGGGGCCGTGATTTCCTAAGTCTTGTTTTCACTGTGTGTCAGGTTGTAGATATCTATTACATAATAAATTTGTTTATTTTCTATGATGACTTATATGGAATCTTTTTATGTAAAGTAGCATGTGACTTGGTGCTGTAATGCCGCAAGTTTCTCATACCGCAAGGGATGGCTGGGGTCATGCCTCCACTTCCGGTTTCACCGTTTCTCTTCTTAGACTGCTACAAAGTCAACAACCTTATCAGCTCCTGTTAAATTTAACCCCTTGCTAAACTCTGTGTTTTCAGTGGAGACTGGCATCTTTAAATGTTTGAGAAAAAGGGCACAGAAATCTTAAAAAAAACCCCAAACTTTGATGTTTATTGACAGATGTTTAAAGGTTCTTTGTCATCTTCTCAAGCAATCATAAATAAAATTTGTAATCTCCAATGTTTTAAGCCAGCATAGCAGTTTCTTCTTTTTCTTTCTTCCAAATGTCATATTACGATTAATTCAGTATTGAGGTTTTGTACCCCTGTGGGATGTGATAAGATAATGGTAGTACAGACAGACCTAGTTAGGCTGAATCAGTTTGCAGATCATTTTTATAAATATTAAAAAGAATCCCCTCCAGACTAACAAAGCAGTGGCACATACAGTGCTTGTCATTTGCACTGCCTGCCAGTGAAATGTTTTGGTTGCTCGTGCACAACCAGGCACAAATTAATCAGCTTTGACTGAGCTACATCCTAGCTAAATCCTTATCTTCTGCAACATTGATTTCAAAGCCTACAGTAGTTATTTCGTATATCTTATCGTTATTCAAGGCCCTTTGGGGGAGTACCCTAATTTCATAAACATATTATGCTTTTCTGAAAGGAAAAGTGAAACGTGCTGCAGGGGGAACCTTTGTAATTTGTTTTGCTTACAGATATGCTGTGCTACTTGTATTTCATAAGCTAAAAAAAAAAGAAATAAAAAAAATTCCCAATGTGCACAATTATTTCCTGGCAAGCAACTGTTATTTTTATTCAAGTAGATAGCCCAGGTCTAGATCTGATCCTCTGAAACCGCAGGCCATTTTCCCCGAGTTTACTTACCGTACAACAGAGACCTGGGCTGACTCTCACCCTCTACCCAAATTCCAGCCATGGTACTCGGGACAAAGGGAAGAACTGATGTTGGAAAGTTACTGTTTTCATTAAAAATGGACAGGAAGTTCTCTGAGCACTGATGAGTGTAATGAACCATGATGGTGCATGGGTTTATGTGTCAGGATTGATTGACCTGGAGGTTTAAGAAAGCACCAGTTCTAATTCAAGCATCTCTAAAGCTCCTCTGTTTATTAAACCGTCTTCAGTGTAGTTTCTCCAGTGGGCAACAGCAAGCAGGGTTACACTGAAGGATTTCCTTCAGTTTAGGCATCTGTAAGATGTTCTTTGTCTCCCCAAATTCCTATTGCCATAAAACTTGGGAACATTTTTTTTTTTAATGCATCTACCTTGTGTCAGATTTGATTGAAATAGGCAATTTGACTGAAATAAAGATATTGATTCAAAAGGTGGGGGGAAGGGATGACTCTGACAGATGCAGACAATATAATAACCTAAGCCCTGTTCCCTTAGGAAGAAGAGTCTAATAAAAAAATCCTGTACTTCCCCAAACCAAGGAGAGAGCTGTCAGTTCTTCTGTTGAGGTCAGAAACCACAAGCCCAGGATGAGCTGCCAGATAAGCACAGTTGCAAGAGGGAAGGACACAAGCACTAGATATCATCCCTCCATCTGGAGAATATTTTCAAAACAGAAAGAGAAGAAAGATACAGGGAACCAGGGACAAGAAAAATCACTCAGAAGGTCTGACATTAGGGGAGGCAACAGGCAGGAATTTGGGTAGGCTGAAGTCAGATATTAAAAAGACAATGAGCTGTGGACAGGGTAAAAATGCTATATCTAAGAGAGCAGAATAAACTGGAGATCACAGCGACATTTGGAAGTAATTGTATTGAGTTTATATGGGGCAGGATTCTTGTTATAGCACATAGTTTGTGACAATAGAGAAAAAATAAAAAACAACATGGCTAGATGGAGTAGGCAGGTACATGAGCACATTGCTGAAACGCTGTCTGCAATAGGGAATGCTACCTGTTTAAAATTGAAGATTAGTTTTGTCATGTGGGGCTAGAGAACCTGTTGCATGGATTTTGAATGATATAGGGAAAGGGTCATGGCTTTCCTGCTGTGTCCTCTGTATATTACCTTGTAATATCTCTTTCTTTCTGTTTCATTTCTTAATTAAGTATTTTTACTCCTTGCCTTTTCAGATCTTTCCCGCTGTTCTGTTTCTCTCATTTTTGCTTGTTTTTCAATACTTACTGCAGGCTTTTACCCAACCTCCCTGTTCATTTCATGCAAAACCAAACTGAAATGCCACTGAAAATGGAAAAACAAGGTAAAGGAGTTATTTGATATTATCTTCACTTTTCAGATGCATTTTTTCCTTGCATTTTGATTATCATTTAATTGATTACCATTTCCTGCCTTGCCTGCATCCCCTGATGTGAATTTGGTCATTGCTATTCATGTGACTAATATTTAGACTAAACGAGACAGCACTAGGAATTTGCCTAGGTTTCAAAAATGTTGTTATGATATGTCTCACAAATGCCACACTGATGGCCTTGAAGGTCAGTCATCTCTTTATGCACAGACCAGGTGCTCAACAGGCAGTAGAAGTGAAATCTTCCCAAGGTGTGTTACTGCTGATTTAAGTAGTAACAGGCAAAGGCCCAACAACAGGATTCCAAGGAAAAAAAAAACAAAAAAGAATTTGGTCATTGCTATTCATGTGACTAATATTTAGACTAAACGAGACAGCACTAGGAATTTGCCTAGGTTTCAAAAATGTTGTTATGATATGTCTCACAAATGCCACACTGATGGCCTTGAAGGTCAGTCATCTCTTTATGCACAGACCAGGTGCTCAACAGGCAGTAGAAGTGAAATCTTCCCAAGGTGTGTTACTGCTGATTTAAGTAGTAACAGGCAAAGGCCCAACAACAGGATTCCAAGGAAAAAAAAAAACAAAAAAGAAAGAAAAAGAGAAAGAAAGAAAAAGAAAACCCCCAACAACAAACCAAAACTCCTGTCTTTCATATTCCTTAATAAATCCTTACCGTTCTTATTTGACCTTCTCTAGGAAACATGCACAAAATGGCTTCTACTTTTTAAATCAAGATTACACTAGGCCTCTTTGTCTTAGTTCGATCTCGTAACTCTCCCTCTCTTTATTTATCGATCACTTGAATAAGGAATCTGGATGTTCTTACAGCGCTCTCCTGGGTGGCTGGTGTTTGCATTGCTCATTGAACCTAAATAGCAAACACCCACCAAAACCTCAAACAAAAGGCTGGTTGCAGATGCTTGCACTAAGGCAAACTCCTACTTTAATAAAGGGAGGATTTGCTTGGGAGAAGACAGCAAGCTTTGAAAGGAGCGATGGCTGACATTAGGAGAGGAACAAAGCAATTCAGAGTGCTGGGCAGTCACAGTTCAGCAAAAGCAGGACAGCCAGTGTTACCGTAAGTTGGCAGATGATGAACTCTCTAAGACTCAATTTGGAGTTTTAGAAAGCAGGCATTCTTTATTGCGGCGCCAGGTGCAAGGTGGAATTTCCACAAATCAAG
>NW_008795253.1:241481-265176 GCF_000699145.1 Aptenodytes forsteri | reverse complement strand
TTTTTAGTATTATAATGAAGGCAGTTCACTTCAGGACACCTTAAAAGTAAGTTTTGTTGCCAAGTTGGCCAGCTAAATATCTGCCTTGCCAGGTTGTCAAATAACTCATCCTATATACAATAGAACCTAGGGGCTTTGGTTATGGTCTAGAGGGTCCAGAGAATAGGAACTTTGAGCAACACAGCCTCAGATAACAACACAGCAACCCATACATAACGCTAACATAGAGGCTAACTTCTTGAAATCAAGATGTTCTTATAGTTGATTATTTCACAACCAAACATAGAAAGATTCAGTAAAACTTAAGATAATCTTCAACACCAGGGAAAGAACTGCTTTTTTTTGTCTAGCCTGTTTTAAGTGCCCATTATTGCAAGTTGATAATCTGTTCTTCTGAACAGAGGCATTTGGTTGGCTGAAGGCTGAGTTTTAAGATGCCCAGCAAATGCACAAAGGTCATAACTCATTATCCACGCTCCTCTGAGAAATCACTCATCCCATCTCTGCAGGAAAAATAGTAAGATGGTATCTTACTTAAAAAAAAGACTTTTCTTAATTTGAAAAAAAAGAAAGGAAATATTAAAAATGCAATGAAAATAAAGGCAAAGGGCTTAAAATATTAATTGCAGAATCATTTCCTCTTGTTTTATTTTCATAGAACAGATTCTGTTCCTGAGGAAACAGGAGAAGAAAGGCAGCAGGTAGCCAGCAGTAGAGAGTCAGTGTTCTCACTTGTCACTGTCAGTGCCTGCTGTGTAGGGAAAATGCCAGTCTGCCAAGAGCCAGCAAAAGCCTCAAGGGGGCAAACTTTTCCAAATGGCTGTGAAACTTTGGAAGCAAACAAAAATATGAAAGGGCAAAAGCCATGCATTGTGCTTGTGCACACAGAAGTAGTTTTCTCAAACATCTTTGAATCTATTTTGTTTCAAAATAATTTTTAAAACATTTTGTAAAGTACTGCTGTGAACTTTAGAGGATGCAGAATATATCTGGTTTTTGCTTGGATTTTGCAAAGCAGCAAATGTTCATAAGGCCCTGATCTTGCTCATAGCAATATCAGTGGCTCACACACATTGTATGTGGAAGCCTTGGCTCCAAGAGTAGTTGCAGCCATTCTTAAAGAGGTTTCTGCTGGTGTTCAGTGCTTCATGTGGTGTAATTAACAGATCTGAAATGTCCCAATTAATGAACTTCAAAAAGTTTAGGGTTTGGGCTTTATCCAAGGAAGATCCAGTATGGGTGCCTAGAACACTAGAAGCATGTTAAATCTTGTCCAATATCCTCAGTGTGACAGTAATCCACATTATAACATGCACTGCTGTAAGGAACCCCCCAGCAGACATACATTGCACAACCCTTCCCTCACCTCAGTCTCTTCCTGGTCTTATAGAATCATAGAATCATAGAATCATTGAGGTTGGAAAAGACCTCTAAGATCATCGAGTCCAACCATCGCCCCAACACCACCATGCCCACTAAACCATGTCCCTAAGCACCTCATCTACACGTCTTTTAAATACCTCCAGGGATGGGGACTCAACCACTTCCCTGGGCAGCCTGTTCCAATGTTTCACCACTCTTTCAGTAAAAAAAATTTTCCTCACGTCCAATCTAAACCTCCCCTGGCGCAACTTGAGGCCATTTCCTCTTGTCCTATCACTTGTTACTTCGGAGAAAAGACCAACACCCACCTCGCTACAACCTCCTTTCAGGGAGTTGTAGAGAGTGATGAGGTCTCCCCTCAGCCTCCTTTTCTCCAGGCTAAACAGTCCCAGTTCCCTCAGCCGCTCCTCAGAAGACTTGTTCTCCAGACCCCTCACCAGCCTCGTTGCCCTTCTCTGGACACGCTCCAGCACCTCAACGTCCTTCTTGTAGTGAGGGGCCCAAAACTGAACACAGTATTTGAGGTGCGGCCTCACCAGTGCCGAGGACAGGGGCACGATCACTTCCCTCCTCCTGCTGGCCACACTATTTCTGATACAGGCCAGGATGCCATTGGCCTTCCTGGCCGCCTGGGCACACTGCCGGCTCATGTTCAGCCGGCTGTCAACCAGCACCCCCAGGTCCTTCTCTGCTGGGCAGCTTTCCAGCCACTCTTCCCCAAGCCTGTAGCGCTGCATGGGGTTGTTGTGGCCCAAGTGCAGGACCCGGCACTTGGCCTTGTTGAACCTCATACAGTTGGCCTGGGCCCATCGATCTTCCATCATTGGAAACATGATCAAACCAGTGAGGAATTGCATGTCATTTTCAGTCCTTTCCAATTTTTCACCTGCTAAGTAGGCCAAAAGATAAAGCTTCCCAGCACATATCAAATAAACCTATAGACATGGTCTTTTGTTCTCAGGGTTTCCCCTCCTTGATCTCCACGGAGTCTGTGGATGAACTACCAGGGGCTCTCTGATCACTTAAGGTTATCTCCCCTCTTTTCTCCAACACAAAGTTTTTAAGAGAAAGTAAAAGTACATGGAGGCAAACAGTAGCATCTCTTACTACATACTAGGGGTATAGGGGGTTATAATATTTTGCTGTAATGTTAAGTACATAGCTAATTATGTGGTGGGAGGCCTTCAGGGGAAAAAAAAAGTATGACAAGGAATGAGTTGTATACCAGATAAAATGCTCTAGCGAACTCTGAAGTTTCACCAAACCTTCACTAGGATTTTTTGCCATGGTTGTATGAATCATCCTAACTGCACTCGTACAGATCCACAGTTTACCCCAGCATGGGAGCAGAATCCATGCTCCATCACTGAAAACAAATGAGAAAGCAGTGGGCAGAAAAATCTCTCTGAAGCACTCATGTTTAACTAAGTTGAGGCATGCTTGTCTTATTTGGGTGCACCGAGATTTGAGTAATTTCCTCATTTTCCCAACACTATGGCTCACATTTATCAGTTCTCACAAACACTGGCACCTTCTCCTCTTAATTCCAATATATGCTTTTACTCTTCATGCCGCTTCGCTAGTTTCCTTGGAAGAGTGGCCAACTGCTTTCTTCCTTAGCCAAGCAAGCACTGCAACTTTCTATCATGTTCAGGAAATAGTAGATCCACCTTTTTGTCATTATTCTCAAAGGGCCATCAATTAAATCTCATCCCCTTCAGAATTTTGTAAAATGGATGTGATATGCCTCCAAGACACCTTCCTTTCAGCTCATTTTTTTATCATAAATTTCATTCTTACCTCCACTGGCTATCAGGGATATACTTCTCTGATAGACCAGAAAGGCCTAATTCTAACTTCAGTGCATGTCTGAAACTCTAAGTAGCTGCATTCAGCAGCACAGTGGCAGATTGAGAAGATCCCTAGGTGCAAATTTGACACAGCATTACAAGTCTTGCTAAGTTTCAGTTTAATAACATGATTTGATACGACACAAGAAATAGTTGGAACCATGAGGAAAGATGGGAAGTTGATGTGGGACTATGAAGAGGAATCTAAATGAGGTGGAGGTCTCGTGTCTGAAAGTGGGGTGGTTGCTACAGTCAACAGAATTGTTGATGTATGTCATTTTCAGTCCTTTCCAATTTTTCACCTGCTAAGTAGGCCAAAAGATAAAGCTTCCCAGCACATATCAAATAAACCTATAGACATGGTCTTTTGTTCTCAGGGTTTCCCCTCCTTGATCTCCATGGAGTCTGTGGATGAACTACCAGGGGCTCTCTGATCACTTAAGGTTATCTCCCCTCTTTTCTCCAACACAAAGTTTTTAAGAGAAAGTAAAAGTACATGGAGGCAAACAGTAGCATCTCTTACTACATACTAGGGGTATAGGGGGTTATAATATTTTGCTGTAATGTTAAGTACATAGCTAATTATGTGGTGGGAGGCCTTCAGGGGAAAAAAAAAGTATGACAAGGAATGAGTTGTATACCAGATAAAATGCTCTAGCGAACTCTGAAGTTTCACCAAACCTTCACTAGGATTTTTTGCCATGGTTGTATGAATCATCCTAACTGCACTCGTACAGATCCACAGTTTACCCCAGCATGGGAGCAGAATCCATGCTCCATCACTGAAAACAAATGAGAAAGCAGTGGGCAGAAAAATCTCTCTGAAGCACTCATGTTTAACTAAGTTGAGGCATGCTTGTCTTATTTGGGTGCACCGAGATTTGAGTAATTTCCTCATTTTCCCAACACTATGGCTCACATTTATCAGTTCTCACAAACACTGGCACCTTCTCCTCTTAATTCCAATATATGCTTTTACTCTTCATGCCGCTTCGCTAGTTTCCTTGGAAGAGTGGCCAACTGCTTTCTTCCTTAGCCAAGCAAGCACTGCAACTTTCTATCATGTTCAGGAAATAGTAGATCCACCTTTTTGTCATTATTCTCAAAGGGCCATCAATTAAATCTCATCCCCTTCAGAATTTTGTAAAATGGATGTGATATGCCTCCAAGACACCTTCCTTTCAGCTCATTTTTTTATCATAAATTTCATTCTTACCTCCACTGGCTATCAGGGATATACTTCTCTGATAGACCAGAAAGGCCTAATTCTAACTTCAGTGCATGTCTGAAACTCTAAGTAGCTGCATTCAGCAGCACAGTGGCAGATTGAGAAGATCCCTAGGTGCAAATTTGACACAGCATTACAAGTCTTGCTAAGTTTCAGTTTAATAACATGATTTGATACGACACAAGAAATAGTTGGAACCATGAGGAAAGATGGGAAGTTGATGTGGGACTATGAAGAGGAATCTAAATGAGGTGGAGGTCTCGTGTCTGAAAGTGGGGTGGTTGCTACAGTCAACAGAATTGTTGATGTATGTATGATGTTGACATTGTCGGTAACCTATTTATTTATTTATTTGTTGAGCTTGACATCTGATCTTGATTGCATATGAAAGGATGGGGAAATCAATCAGAGTTGTCAACAATTCTGTTTTGAAGCAAAGAAAATGAGCATTCAGTGCTGGAAAATGACTGATCAGCACTTATTAGGATCAATAACAATCACAAGAAATGTTGATCATGAAATTATTTTCTCCCTCAATGAAAATGTCAGTGAAAACCAAACTTCGATTCATTTGGTACTACCATATAAAAATCCAAATACATTTTTAGATTGTAAAGGCAAAAAAAATCAATTTTGCAAAATTTTTAACTATATGTACATTCATAATAATTTTTACGAAAAATGATAATGGGTTCAAACTTCACACACTCTTTTTATTATGCCATTTATGGATTGTAATGTTGATCACCTCTCTGATGTTTATCCTCTGAACATTTTGAAATATTGTGGCTGGAGTCCAAGTAACAGGCGAATCTGCAGAAAACATTTGGTTTAGGATTTTGAAGCCATAGAATGTTACAAAGAAAATATCACATGCCACTATTAACAGAAACCAAGCATGTTTTTAAAAATACCTTCACAAAAATTTCACTTGTGATTGTGAAAAGCCAGAGACTGAAAAATAATCTGAAAGCCCTCGTTTTTAAAATCTGAGCAATTCTGAAAGGTTTTCATGAGATCAAATGCCCTTCAATTCTTGCTTGTGCAGTAGCAATAGCTCACTGGTTCTCTACCTGTGGTGTGAAAGGAGCACTTAAGGAACATGACTTCAAGAATAAGTAAGCTTGTTTTATCCTCACAATCTGACTTTGCCCTTTTGGAAGTCTTTCCAACAATTCAACTTTCATAACATTACGGACCATTTTGCAGCAATGTTTGTATATGTTTTCGAAAACTGTTTGTAGTGTTTCTGAAAACAGCAAACACTTTCTCTGAGACACCGCTATTATTTCAGTTGATTTTTCTTTGCAGCTGTAGGACACCATAGTTCAACTTCTCTTTTCTATAAGCAAATTTCAGACTGTTTTTGCCAAGCAAAAGGCTGTGACTTTGACACCCTTTTACACTCAAGCAGCTGAAGATATTTTTTTTGTCAAGTTTAACCTTGTTTTTTCCCATTTCCCCATTCAAATATTTCCATTGGAGCAGCACATATTCGTTTGTGGTTCATTAGATTATATAACTTGATCACTTGTTTGCAAACCAGTTCAGTCCACTGCTTGAGGTTCAGTGTAAGAAACGTTTGGGTTTTTACAAGTAACTGCCTCTCAAAAGTTCAGTCCTTACTGTTCTTTGCTATGGCAATGGATGCCTTACACTCAGTTTGGTTTTTTTTTATAGTGACATCAGCAATATCACATCTCTTTAACTCATTTGTGATTTTCCAGGATCTGCACCTGCTTCAGTATTGCTTTTTGCACTTGATCGATTACCTTGGTAGGTCTCTTTGGCAACATGCTGCATGTTGTTTTGTTGCCATTTTCCTGGTTTGCTTAGATACTCAAAGCTGCTGGCATATTTCCTTCAGACTTGCTGTCTTGAAAAGAAAAACATTACTTTGTTTTCTGAGGTCAGAATTCAGTTTCCTTCCTTTCCCTTTTTTGCCCAGTGGGAAATGCACTTTACTCTCCTGTTTTTCTCATTCTTTTATTGCAGTACGGAATGCCCCAAAGTATGTGCTAATACAACTGATCCCCTTGTTGAACTGCTGAAAATATCTGCCTAAAGTATGACTCTTCTTTTTTAACTGTTCAGCTTGGTCACTGCAGTTGGGAAGTACAATACCTGTCTTTCTGGAGTTTCTTTCCAGCTTCTGCCCACTGCCTGCCAGTGTATTACAGCACGGTAGTTTGTGAGGCTTCCAGACAGCTTTTCACACCCTGTACCTGTCCAGCAAAGGAGAAATCATCTTCATTTTCATAAACTTCATAATAGTCTTAGAAGATGGGTAACAATAAATTGCTCTAAACAAGTAAAGAAGAATGGGATAGGAACTATTTGACACCTGTTTGAGATCCCCCAAAAGGGAAATATCCTGCACAGAAATGAACAGATAAGTCTGTAAGGACTACACAAAGAATCAAAAGACCTGATATTTTAAGATATTCCACATGCTTACTTCCTGTTCATGGTAAGAATATTTACCATCTCACCACCTCTCGGTTTTGGACCCATGCTTTGAAGTAGTTTGAGAGGTCATATGCAATACACAGTGGAGAATATACTTTAATGACTATTTATTTAATGACTATAATGGCTATTTATAACTTTGGAAACCTTGTCTTCACAACACACTTTTTGTGAACATTTTCTGATTTTATATATAATGTGCCAGTTATTTTGATATCAGTCATAGCATTTGTCATATTTCTATCTCATTTCATTAGTATGTCGCTGGTACAATAAATATATTTCAAAATAATTTTCTAACACCAGGGTTCTAATGAGTTTCAAAAGCAAAACCTCCAATTTTCAGATAGAGGTCAAATTCCTCTGAAACCCATTGAGGAAGTGAAGCCTGGTGTTGTAGAAAAAGCATAAAATAAATCCACGAATGAATTAAGAATTATCTTTCTGCATTCACAAACTTGGAATTAAATTACCTTCTGTGGTACCATATATGTCATATTTTTAGGAAAAAATTAGTATTTAGAAAATGTCTTTGTATCAAGAGAAAAGTAAGTTTGAATGAGATTTTAATGCACAGACATACTATTAACATCGTGGTATACAGCAAAGCTACAAATGAAGAGTGGCAACACTGGTTCAGATTAGGTATCCATTCTTCCCATAACTCTTTTCACCCTTTCCCAAACAACAGTGAGCATAATGTTTATGGAAAGTGAATGGAAAACAACTTGCTTCTCACCATTTAATTCCTTGTTGTGACATGGGAAGGGTGAAAACCTGGTTCTGCCTAGACCGTTGCTCAGTTGAGTTAGCACTAGCACTCAGGTTGGCAAATTCCCACTCTGGCTTCCCAGTGCAGCCCTGATGGCGGTGGGATAACCACCCCTGCCAGCCACCTTGCGGTTTGTCGCAGTCTCCTTCACTGACACCCTGCTGTGTCCACACAAACGGCAGGTTTTGGGGCTCTGAGTGCTACAAAAACACTCGAGATGTCCTTTCAAAAAGTCTTATGAGGTGAATGGGCACCTCACCTCTGCCATCTTTCATGTGCTCTCTTCCTTCATCCCACATGCCCAGGGCAGCTATTCCTTCATTAAACCAGTTGTGCCATTGCCCAACTTAACCTAGTCTGTGGCATGCCAGAGTCAGACAGGGACCGTGATATGGGGCTTTGGTGGGGGATACCAAATGAGAGTACACACTTCCCAGGTGCAGTCTCCACTTGTGGCCCCTCTCCCACCACTTCTCCCATTGAACTACCCGACGGAGCATCACTACAACCAGACACTGCTCTTGGAGAATGACTTGGGCCACCCAGCTCTGCTGCTTAACTACAGTGAAAAGGTTACTGAGTGTGCTTTCATGGGAGAGTATTAGGGAATTTACAGAAGCAGAACAGATGTAAAGCTCTATAAAATACCAAGTTTAGTTAGAGACAATTAGAAGATATTGAATAACAAGCATAAAATGGTACAGGTTACAGTTTGTATTGGTTTTGAATATGTTCTCACCTTAGTTAAGCTGACTTATGTTGCTATGATAAAGGCTGTGGACCAAACAGACACAGACATCAAGAAACAAACTTACAGTACATTTTTATAAATCACTGCTTTCATTATTTTCACAAATCCTTTGGCCATTTTTTCCCATTTAAAGAGTACAGCTACTGAGTGTCTTCTGCTGCTTCTTTTATTATGTTTGGATCTGTCTACCTAGTTGTGTTCCTATGATTAGTGTTATAATTTTTGCAGATTTTTTAAATTTTGCAGATTAGATTCAACTCATAGGTTCAATTTTCAAGCCTTGTTTCTTTTCGACATTAAAAATACCCATGTTTATTCCCTGAAGCTAAATTTTCATACAGTCATTTATAATAAATGCTATTAAATAAATATGGTGAATTGCAAGGTTTTAACTAGTTGGGAAAAGTTTTATAAGATATTAAGGCATGTTTAACATATAAAATGCTCTAGTAGGAAAATAGTATTTTTTTTTTTTAATCCATTATTACATTATTTATTTTTAAGTATGATTTCAAGTCAGGCCTAAAGATTAGGTGTTTAGTGCTGCAATTCTGGTTGTATTAATACCAGACTACAGACAAAAGAAAAATGGTCAAAGAAGTTCTCTCCTAATAGGGTAAAATACTTGGGATTACCTGTTCACACAAGGGAGAGTCGTTCTTTGGGGTAGCTTCTGATATTGCTTATATAAGCAGTGGCAGGTTTTAGATATTTGTAGGTAAAGACAAAATTGTATTTGATTTATAATTCTTAATCCATGTTTCACATGGATCATATTAGTTTTGGTCTTTTGAAGTGGTTATACAATAAGCTAATTAAGATGTGTTTTCAGTTGTAGGGAATATATATGAAATTCAGCAGTAACTTTTAAATTCTGAATAATTCTAATTTACTGTTAACAATGGTTTCAATTTCATTAAAGGGCCCTGAAAAAATTTAGTGTGGTCAATTGTTCTGTTTAACTGGATCTAATAAAAAATTCAGTGAGTTGGTAACTGAATACTGCAACAAATTATGAAAATATTTTTGACAGTTAACACTTATAAATTACTGATTATTTACACAATGATTCCTCTATTTGAGTGTTTCATTTGATTGGCTTTACAAGATGTCTTTTGCCTTACAAATGGAAGTGTTTGACTCAGAAATGATAAAATTCTTACATATAAACTTTTCTCCCTGTTGAGAGCAACAAAGGATGAGTCTCCAAATGAACATAATTTTATGATACATTGTACAGAGAGGCATCCCACTGCAGCTCTTCAATTACTGTCTTTCAGGCAACTCATTGAGTGAATTAATAACAAATGAGTGGAAACAACAGCCTCTGGGTCAAACATTGATAATGAGACTTTGAATTACATTTAACATGAAATACACTATGGTAAGCCCCTCATGAGCTAGTTTTTCTTAGTTACATATTTTTACACACATGAAAACAGTCATTTTCTTTCCTTAACTTAAAAGGGAAGTTCAGCAATCTTCTCTCCTTGATTCCATTGAAAAATGGAATAACGTTTTTGAAAGAATTGTAGAGGTAGTTTACATATTTGTACAAAGTAGCTTAAATAACTTGATAGTGATTTGTTGATGAAATTCCGTTACCTCAAAGTACCATTTAATAACAAATTGTAACTTCCATAAATTATGTCAAATGAACACAGCTCAGGATTATTTATATTCTGCTTATAAATATTTTCTGCATTACAGCATTAATTGACTTGCCCAGTTTCAAGCAAATATTAATTTTATATATATATATAACTTTTATGTACCCTTATCCTTTGTGTAACAAAATTAAGAGATCCTATGAATCAAACCAAAATGGCAAAAGCATCCTAAATCTAGTTCAGGAATCTTCCCTGTTTTCTGGATTATCCTTATTTCATGATGATTCTTCAGTTATCTATAAAAGTTAATAGACTAGAAAATGGGCTGTGCCATCTGTTCCAGTTGTGATGAGTTCACTAGTCTTTACCTGAAAATTTGAGTATAGTTCTTAAACAGCTTCACTGTTGTCTGTGGATATATCAGGCTCATCTGTGTGAAAACTGTTTTTTGGACTAGTCTAACCAGTATTTCACCTTCTTGTAGAGAGAGTAATATCAAAATTCTTACTATGCTAAAAATAATCAAGGACATTATGAAGAAGGAAGAGCACCTGCATTAAACCAAACTCACTGAGTGCAGGTTGTCGCTCATGTATTTCAAACAGGCTTTGAACACTCATCTAGTGAGATGAGTTCCTCAGATTTCTCCTTGATGGTAAATCTCTAGGAAAAGAAATGCTGCTCTACAGATATAGTGATATAGTTTTTTCCTTACAACTTGGAAAAAGTCAGCCATAACCAGAAAGGACACAGTACTTTGAGTTTTAATTAGGGGATGACTTTGAGGGAAGAGAGGTATTCTTTTGTGAAGTAGATCAATTACTTGGAGGCACAAGAGACAAGTTTCAAAAAACGTCTTAATACCTTCTTTTTAAAAGTCACTGGCCATCCATGAAAGGGAGATTCTGAATGTTTTTAAGTCAACTCAGTTAGCTTCAAAAGGAATATCACAAATAAACATTTTATTTTCTTAACAGAGAAGATATACCTGTGAACTAGGAGCTCTTCCCTTGTGAATAATAGATTAATATATTATTGGTCATTTTTTGTACTTCTAATGAGAACAATCCTTTCTCTCTCTCTCTCTCTCTGGTGAAGACATTTTAGCATATGAATATTTGTAATAATTTCTCTTCTGCAGTGCTGGCAGACAAAGCATGCCTTCCCCCATTACTCACGGTAAGAATAAAGGTTATCACTCCCAGAACCCACCAGTCTTGTGGACTGACACACAAATCTCACATGTTGGGATTGCAGTAAAGTTTCAGCTCTACAGGTGCTGTAGACTTTTGATTTAATGAAGTGTTAGGGATGTCATGACAGCTGCCCTATCTGCTTTAATCATTAGGATGAAAGGTTTTATTTACAGCACCAGATGGTGAACTGCTTCAATCCACTTCTTATGTCTCCATAAGTTTTATAAACTGTTAGAGCTGGTCAAATATCTTCAACTGAAATATAGTTCACTAAAACTTGGGTTTTGTCCAACCTGAATTATTTGATTTTTATGGAATCTTCTTTTGGGAAAGTAAAAAAAGAAAATTGTTGGGCTTCAGGCCAACATCACATTAATCTCTAGTCATACTCAAACTTTGTATCTCTATGAAGCTATAAATAAACTCTTCTTATTCATCTTTCCCATAGGTCTGTGGTCTGCTAGTCAGACCTCATTGCCTGTGATTCTTCCCAGACCTGAGTTCATGACATGGTCTCCCAGCCACAGCCATTCTCTTGTGCTCCTGCCTATCTGCCACCGAAGGCATGAATGTACGTTTTTCAAAGGACGCTGGTGCAAAGATGCCTCAGTGAGGACATAACTGAGATGGCACTCTACTTGATGAAACGATAGGCAGAAGTGTCAACTGAGTCCTGAAAGCACTTCAGTCCCACAGGGTGGAATAGCCTGACCAAGCACTGTGCTATACCGACACATATATTACCGACACTAGCCCCGACACACCAGGGCTTATTCTAAAATGTTAAGCTGATTTGCACTGTATGTTGTAGACATATTCTGGGAATCAAAGCCTGGATAATAAGGACTAAAGGGCCAGTGCTTTTAGGATTTTTTCTGGTATATGCCTTGTTAATGGACAATCACTATTTAAAACACACAAGATAAAATTTGAATTGATTTGCCATAAACTAGTACAAGAAGCGAAAATAAAGTTTGTTTCACTTGTGATAAACTTTCCTATTTGCTTTCCATAATTTAAAGCAACTGCCCAGAGTTGCTGATGTTTCTTTTATTTATTGTCTCTTATATTACACATATTTTAGGAAGTTTGATTTTCTTCATTATTTTTGAGTGCTTTAGTATTAGGGAGGAGGGGTTCAAAACTTCCAGCTAGCATGGAAATCAAAGCACACCACCTAATCATACCTGTGTAGGATCACACCATCTTTTCCTTTAGAGGCAGAAAACATCCCCTCTCATAGCTGGTATCTCTTCATACAGTAGTGAGAGATCAACCAGTTAGGGAAGTCTGAAAAAACCAGATATTTCAAAATATAACCTCCTCCTTCTAGGTCAGTGTTTTCTGATTTTTGGTGGCAATAAGGATGGTATGTAATGTACTGTGAGCAACATCAAAATTTGTTTTCCTTGTTCATCTGGGCCAAGGTTTGGGGCCAGGAAAGGGGGTGACAAAGAAAAAGTAATTCCAAGTCTTTGCCTTCCCATAGCACCCACCTTATTATCTTGTTTTAGGGGCTTGCTTATATTTTCTGTGTTAAACACCACATTGGAGCCTTAAACAGGTTCCTGATTCAGCTTTCTCTATAGGCAAAGAACTCTTCAAGGTCCAGGCTGATGCCTTCAGTCTGCTGAAACACACAGCCAGGCTGTGGGGGGAACATCACTATCCTTGGGTCAGAGCTCCTGATGCTGTGGGACTTGAAAGGAAGTTCCTCTGAGGTTTGAAGCTAAGTCAAAACACCCCCAGCTATAAAAATACCTAGAATGCTTTAAAATGAACTTTAGCCAGCTGAACTCAGAATGTGTTTAAGGGTCCCAACTCAGGACTTGAGCTAAAATGGCAAATCTAAAGGAAAGGTTGACGTGGGGAGGAGGGACAGTAAGACAATGAATATGGCAGTAAAGAAAGGATTTCAGAGAGATTTGGGAAGAAGAGACATAGACATGGGCATGGCCTTTTTTTAATATTAAGACAAACATATTTGAATTATGCTTATTCCTTCTGGGCTTTGCCTTTTGGAACTCTGGTATTAGCTAAGAACCATCAGGATGGGGTGTGAGTTAAGCATCAACTCAGAAGACTCAGCCAGCCTTTTAGAACATGGCTTTGAATAAACACTTTTCTCAACTGGGCTTGGATATTTTTTCTTATCAAGAAAACAACACTGATAAACAAATACCACGTCATCATCACTTAGTTCATCAGCTTTGTCATTTTTTATAAAATAATGCCTGGTTTTCATTAAGTGGGTCATCTGTAATTCTTCTGGAACTCACAAAAATCCCTTGCCATTGCTGTATTTTTAGCAAAGAATAATGAATAACTGATAGGATGAAATATAGTGCTACATAATTGGCAAATGGAGAACGTTTTGCAGAAATCACTCAAACTATTTTGAATTTCATTTCTAGTCATGGTTTATTTAACACTAGCGGAGCGCTGGAAGAGTTTCACAAAAGATTGATGATCCTCTAGAGCAATTCCTAAGCGTAATATTATGTCTTAAAGAATTATGTCACTTTCTTTAAGAGTGCTGAGAAAGATATTACTATGCATCAATAAAAATTCAAGTTTTACCAACCATCTGTATTGTATAAATCAAGTAGAGGGTAAGGGTTTCCCCAGAAAACAATTATGGAATGGAATGAGATGGCCCAAAAGGCATTTACTGTACTAAAGCATGTTGGTAAATGCATTATGCTGCAGCTACAATGAACTTCAGAATAAATTTTAAGGACAACATTTTCAAGGATTTGTGCCCAGGGCTCTGTTTACATGGGAAATGGTGTGTCTTATCCATTGAGTCGGGACTTGTCTACAAGAAAAAGGTGCACCTGCTCAGTTTGAAGTGTGGTTTTCAAACCACTTTAAAGCTGGTGGGAAACACTTTTCAGCTTGGTTTGGCCATTTTATTTCAAATTAGTTCAAACTGATTAGAAATCTTTCAGCTGAACTGAAATAAAATAACTTGAAAAGAATGTGCGTGTGTGTGTGTGTGTCCCTATATATTTGCATGTATAGCAAATAGTCACAACTAAATAAAGGGAAAAATGTTTAATTAAAACTTGTACTTTTTTTTTTCTTTTTAATGTAGAAGAGACCGCAGTCAGATTAGCTCAATGTTGTTAATTTAACATTTACCACCTTGCTAGGAATCTAGGCCACCGTACAACCACTTTACATATTTTAGAGGTGTTCATGACTATGTGAACACTTCAAAAGCTGATTAAATGTATGCTGTGTTCAATTGCTTGCACTGAAGATGCCAGTACATCCATGTGCAAGTAAAATCGCATCTAATATATGCAACATGGATAGCTAGGCATGAACATATCCATTATTGTTATGTAAAGAGAAGTTCTGCTTGTCAGTTCCTCGGTTATTTCTGAGATTTCTTCAATAGCTCCACAAATGTGAGACAAAGGTGAAATTGAGTGCATTACAGTTGTTCACAGAGAACTGGAGTTAGATCTCTGTTATTTAGGAAATACACAAATTTTTGTTTCATAAAGAAAAGACAATAATCTCAAATTGAGAATGTTTGTCAAATTTGAACTCCCTTCAGAAATATTTACTTTGACACTAAAGAAAACCCATTTAAAGTAAGGATTTATAACAGAAATTATTTCTGAATCTTTTAAATACAGTGAAGAAGGAATAGCATGGGATTGTTGTCTAAATTCTGGTGTAGTTTATATTTGCAAATGTACATTTTGAGCAGAATTTATTTTGTAAGATCCAATGAGCAGTACAGGGGTTAGACTGTGCAGTAAACAAAACTGTATGTTTTAGAAGGAGAGGAACCTTTCCATGAAGTACGTATCACTTGGATTGATCAAGAGTACTGATATGAAGTCTCTCAAGGGATTGCTAAAATACCATTAAATAAAGATTGACAAAGACTGTGAAAGGTAATAACGCATGCATTATCTTCTCAGCCATCAATGACCCCTGGGATCTGCTCCACCTTCAGGAGCTGTGTCACCCCAAGACAGTGCCATATGTGCCTGGAGGCAAGGTGGACTGTCTAACCACCATGCCAACACTAGGAGGTGCACCAAGACCACCATATAATGTCATAGGCATTTTGGAGCTATTATTTTCCATCACTAATGCATTGGGGTGCAACTGGAACAGCTTATAAGTGGTAATAGGGTCTCTTTTATCAGTTACCCCAAATTATGCTGTTCCCTCTTGCTTTTTGTATAACACTGTTTGTCAAGCTGTGATGGCTGTACCTCACTCTTATCACAAGTGCTGTGACATGTCAGTCCTTCTGCTGGGTATCTACAAAAAACTTATCAATCTCATTTAATTTCCTGAAAACTCCAGTGCACTCTACAGCTTGTTGAAGCACTTGGTGATATTAAGCAATGTTTATTCAGGAAAGATTATGATGCTGATCACCCTAGGTGGCCTGTTTTAAAAATTCAGATGGTAGCTCTTGTGAATAAAGCTCATTCTCAAGTGCTGTGCTTTTTAAATAATAATGGTCATCAAAAGCACGTCTCTCTCAAACTGGTGCTTCGTTACTGATGTTAATGCCCCCGAATTCCCTTGTGCAGTCTCAGCCTCAACCTTGCTGCCAGATCTAGAAAATTACCCAATTGTTCTAAATACCACTTTTAGGTTTTCATTTTCCTTTGTGTGTGGGCTTGGCTCGTGAAAAAGTTTATAGATACTTCTTTCAAGAACACATGGTTTTGGTAAGAGCTAGTAGTGGTCTGATAAGTCCTTGATGTGATAGTTTCTTAATTAGATACAAGTATTCAGTGTATTAAAGTAGAGGCAGTTTGTAACTTTCCAAGAGATTGGTCGTGAAAAAGTTTATAGATACTTCTTTCAAGAACACATGGTTTTGGTAAGAGCTAGTAGTGGTCTGATAAGTCCTTGATGTGATAGTTTCTTAATTAGATACAAGTATTCAGTGTATTAAAGTAGAGGCAGTTTGTAACTTTCCAAAGAGATTGGGGAACAGTTTTAATGTTAGTAAATGTCCTGATCCATAAACAATGGGGAAACATTGCTAAATGTCTGAGAAGACCATGCTGACATTTTCCAATGAAATGATACAATTCTTTGCTGGAAAATGACCTGGGCTTCAACATATTAGTAACTGAAATATTAATAACATATTTAAAAACCAAAATCAAACTATAACTCTCAAAATCACTGTGATGTATGATGAACCAAACAGATACATTTTCACAATAAGACCTTTTTTCATTTTGACATTTCTTCCAAGATCTCAAATGTTCTCACAAATCAAGAAACAATATTTTTCATCCCACATTTTTATTGTAAACTTGCTAGATCAGCCTCTCTTACCAAGGGTCTGTACATTGCCTACCATGAAAGGACCTGAAGTGGGCCTTCTTCAGGCAACAAATAATTGTTATCACTGCACAAAAGCTTCTGACCCAAAACCTAGAAAATTCTTACATGTGAGAGGTGAAGCGACTTGCAGGTATAGAGCTTAGTGCTCTGTGATTTAGCAGTCTAATTCTGTAGCCTAAAGGTAGGGTAGCCGTCAGCTAGGTTAGCAAAATCAATGATCCCTGTAGTCTAGGTTGCCAGTGTGTTTTAGGTAGTTCTCAAAATAAAAAATCCAGGAATGATGTGGTGATATAGACTCAAAGTTCTCTAGAGAATGTTGTAAAAGATAGATTATAGCACTACGCTGAGCTGTCTTTGCTAGCTTCAGCCTCTTTCACGCCTGACTTTGCAGTCACCCAGATTCGACTGGAAGATGTTCTTTGTCTCCCTGGCGCTCAGTTACTAAATAATACCAGTAAAAATCTTGTGAGCCAGAAACCCTAGTTTTCAGTAGCTCTAACATTATCCCCCAACAACATGATACATACTCTCCATTATTCATTTAAAATCCATCAAAATGTAGCTGCAGTCTTAACCATGAAGGCCTCCCTCCACTTTGACATTTTGGAAAAAAAATGAATATTGAAAACAGACTATAATAGCAAAGTCTCTCTGTACAGCACATCTAGAAAAAATAACTGTAAATTTATGCAAAGACACCAGTCATCCTTGGGACTGTAACTTCAACTAATACATTTCAGCCAGGACACGCTGCAACCCTCAAGCTAACAAATACTGCAGTGCTCTCACAGTGGGGAGCAGTACTTTTTTTTTTGCCCTGCAAAATAACTGCAAACAAGCACATAACAAAGAGGTTTGGCCTGGTTTACAACTTAAAGGAGACTATAGATTTTCCTAAGGCAAATAGAAATCACAGTGCCCTGGGTGAACCAGAGCAATTAATAGTTGTCCAGCCACCTAAGACAACCTTGCATGGATGCAAAATGTTCCTTTTCCTATTTCTGCTCTCAGCTTGATGCTGCCTGTTGTACTAAGGATCATATCCAAAATCAGAACTGGTCAAGCATTTGGCCAAGCATTTGAGTAAGACTGGGAAGCACTTTTGCCAGCCCTTTTTCCTAATATATTCAGTGGTTTGGCCAAAGCTTAGGACAGTAGGACTGAGCTTCTAGGCTAGTACGCAAGGTAACTTTTTGGGTTCCAGTAGCTCCACTGCTATTTCCTTCAGCCCACACCAAATTGTCCTATGACAGGAATGGAAAGACAAGGTGAGTTACAGACCCGTGGTGCTTGGTGGTGTGATAAGTCACTTTGGAAGTAAAGATGTAGATATACATGCTATCAGATAGAATTGATTTTGGTTCTTCATTTTCTGGATAAATGTCTAGCCATCAACTAATGACAAAGAGGAGAAAGTACTGCCAAGATCAGTGCAAGAACTGTGCAAGGAAGTTTGGTAGTTGTGCATCACTGGGAGAGGAATATCTGGTATATGCATCCTGCTGGATTTAGGCAACTATCTGCATAGTGTTATCGTGCCAAGGAGCTTCCCTTCAGGCACCTACATACAGTTTCACTTAGGGAAAAATGTCTCTGTATAGAGCATGCCTGTGTCCACAAAGCCAGGCAGAGGCTGAGTAAAGGTTCTGAGGATCCAAATTTTGGATTAGAGATTGGTGGTTTATAGGGTGGGACTTAGAGAGTTTCTGTCTGTTGAAGAGACAGTGTTGAACTGAACCAGTATAGTCCACTGCTTGGTTCTGGCACTTAATCCATGTTTCAACAGACAGGCTTAGGTGATTCTAACTTGTGTGTGGCAGACTTCACTGTCAAACCTTTCTGCTAGAGGTTATTGCCTTGATGGAGGAAGTAGCAGAAAAAGTGACTTCAGCAGTAGTAGATAATGCTAAGCTATCAGATGGGATGGTATTTAATTCTGCAACATAGCTACAATAGTAGTGACCTTTTTTTCCTAAGTAATTCTGGAGAGGTAACCCAAAGACCTCCCATCTCTTTGACAGCACTCCATTAAAACAAAAAGATTCTGATTTCAATAGTCACTGTTGAAGGGGAAAAAAGGAATGTTAATGAGGTCATTAAAAAGTAGCTGAATGTCAATCAATCAGATTCATATAGTTTCCCTTAGCTTTTTAGATGAATTAAAATGCAAATATGCTAAGTGACATAGTAAGAACACCAGAAGGGTTACCAGAGGAATAGTACCAGAGTAGAATGGGTCTGACAACTAGCAAAACCCATGGGACAATATTTTAAAGCATGGGCCAGGTGATCAGCTCTGAGACCATGACGGATCACCTACCAGGTATGATAGATGAATCTGGAATTATTATTAACATTAAATTCACACTTTGTTTTACTAATTCATATTCCTAATTTACACAATTCCATTATGAATGCATGAAGTTTTGAACAATTGTAAAAATATAAGTCCTTCACTATTATAGTAAGTGTTGGAATAAGATGTATCTAAGCTGAGGTTATTCTGCTTCAAAATCATGGTTAAAAAACATCTTCAGCTTAGTCTCTTCCAAATTGTAGTGTAGCTTAGGCAGGATAGATTTAACATCATCAAGACGTTTAAAACATTGCTATTAATTCTGAAGGTCATAGTTTATCATTGTAAGAGGAAGGAGGTTTCAGCACTTCTTTTTCACTGTCATGTATTTAATGTTTCACAAAATATTAAAATGTTATTAAATATATGTTATTAAAATGTTACATTTTCAGGACAAAACTGTAGTCTGGGATCTTCAGAGTAAACCTAAATTTTTTTGAATAGCCTTTTCTTCCTACAGATGTGTAAGTCATTGATATACAGGGAGAGTATAATGTCAGAATATACCCTAAAAAGAAGACAGAATTTTTAAAATGCAAAATTAATGCAAAATTTTTGTGTAGAATATTGCATCCATGTTTGTATACATGGGCAATACCAAGGCATGCTGCATCTTTACTGTAGCAATGAGTTCTAAGGAGCTGGGAATACAGGATGTGCTCAGAGTAGACGTTACCAATTTCTGACACTTGACATCACCTGTGTTTCAAAAAAGGTTCCCTTTCTCCTGCCAAGGCCCTAGTCTGTTCACACAGGACTGTTTGAAACTTGGCATCTGAGTTCACATACCAGAGGCATCCTAAGAAAAGTAATTTCATTGTATATGAACAATATTCTGAAATTTGGTTTTGTTCTGATTAGGAACCACACACACACACGCGTGTGCACACACACAAATTTCTCCACAAGAACAAAAATCCAGCTCTCTTGCTGCAGAGACAGCCTTGTCTCTGCTGCCTCAGATTTAGACTGCCTTGTAGCAAAGCAGATGATCAGAAAGATTTTCACTGGATTCCTACCTCTTTTCAAGAGACTTTTGCTCAAATGGAGCTTGTAACTGTTATGAGAAAGTAAATTCTGATAGAAAACTGTTTCACTGACAAGGCTTTCAATATTGTCTTCTAAAATTTCAGTTTTTAATGGTTGTTTTAACTCTAGAGATTCTTCATCTTGAAATCAATCCCTAAGTTTGACTTCTCAGATTGGCACTCTCATAGACAGATGATTTTCTGCTGTTGCCTCTAAACAGCAAAATTAAAGGCTTATTACAATCATTACACTCTTTGGTGATAAAGCCAGGATAAGAGACTGGAAACGAACGGAAAATACCTTGGTTTTAATCTTGATGCGGTTCCTATTGCTGAGCCGTTGACATATGATATGAATATCAGGTGTCATATAGTGCAACTGAAGGGCAATTAGCTGTGAAGTACAAAAAAGAATGAGCTAGCTGGACCAAAAGGCCTGACTAGGTGGGATTTCTTGGGTTTATGTAGTCCAAGACACTGTGCTGCCTCTGACAGCTGAGGAGACTGTGGCTCATGGACTTCTTCAGTTTAATTCTCTCTTTCCAGTCACCCCTTTCAGTGTTATTTTCTCCTTATGTTTGCCATCTGATGCACTTGCCTGATTGCTTCCTAACCCATGTTAGGAAGAAACAGACAGAGAGAGGAATTATCCTAGACCTGTTATTTCAAAACATTTAAGCAAACTCAGCTCATTTTAATTGACATGAGTTAGCCATCAATCACAACAACAGCTCTAAAAGATGGCAGGGAGCAGTGAGATCTAAAGGGGAAGGAGGGAGAGCCACAGGGTGGCATGTATCCACAACTGAAGACATAGCAGGACTGGGCAGTGTATGTCTAGATTGAGCAGGACAAGATGGGATTTACAGCCCCATCTCTTCCTGTGCACACAGCCAGCTTGGCTGGAAAGCCTTTGGAGACAGTTAAGAGCAACTTTTTTTGAGAGTGGTTTCCCCTGCAGTTTGTTGTGTCCCCCCGAGCACAAGGGAGATGTGCTTTGCAAATGTTTCCCATCTCCCATGTTTTGGTTATTCAGCCTTCCCTGTCCCCAGTGCAGCTTTCTCTCGAGGAATATCACTGAACCCACAAAGCATAATTTTTTATCAACAGGTTATGAAATCATAAGCAGTGATGAATGTGCAGAATAAAAATGGCATTCTGCTGCAGTATATTCATTTTGGCACATTTGTATTCTCTTTCCTGCCAGGTTTTGTCTAAAATATGAGCTAGGTTTTTTATCTATGCCCTACTGGATTGTTCTTTTTCCTTTCTTTCTGTGTTCCCATTTATTACAGTATTTATTTATATAGCTTTTCTTCTCAGTCTCTGTAGGAATCTATCCCTTGTCTCCCTCTTCTGCACAGCCTCGGCATCCTTCCTCACCACTGCCGAAGCCACACAGCCAGTTTCCCGCAGACAGTTGATACTTGTCTTACGGCAAGCTACAACAGGCCTGTTCTCAGTTTTCACATTTGTGATAGAAAGCCTCAGTCTCTGAAAAATTTCATTGGCAAAAGATATCTGTAGACTCCTATAATGTTAGTAACACCTTCCAGTGGCATAAGATACTGTTAAAAGTACCTATCTGAGGTGGTTCAATAGCACAGAAGAGGAGAATTTTCAGGAGAGGCTTCCCTGATCTTCCAACTTTCTAATGGTTAATTGTGCTGCAAATTTGAGCATAGCCACAAAAGGAAGAATAATAAGGGAAGACTTCAGTGTCCATTGTTTCTGTGTTTAAGCACTGTCCAGCTTCTGAGGTTTACAATGTCCTGTTAGGAGTGGTATTGCATTGCTTAAACCAATAACCAGACACTCAGAATTCTATGGGAACCTTCTTATGATATTTCTTGTAATGGGAGAGGAAAAAAAACTTATTACACAAGCTTGGAAAACTGGATTTAGAAAGTATTAACGTAGTGATATTTTAAGAGTTTTATTCAACATTTTATGGATATTAATGTTGCCCAAGTTTACCACAAAGAGGTCTAAAGGGCTTTGGCAGGTGAGGTGTGATGAAACTTGCTGAGTGATGCAAAATGTTATTCCTTTCAAAAATCTGCCCCTTATTCTGCTAGAGATTACTACTGGATTTCTTGGCCTCCAAGACAAAGTTCAATTTTTTAAACTAAGCTCCTGATGAATGTAGGTTTGGCCTATGTGATGAATGGTCAGCTGGAGTGGCGAAGGACCATTTTCTCTTCTGCTGACTTTTCTAAGGGCAGAACTTCAACAGAGGCAGAAGGCAGAGACAATGTCTTAAAACGACACATAGATTTGCTAGAGCTTTGCTGTCAAAGCCCTCAAACTGGTGCCTAAGAGTGTATGTCTCTACATGTGCCAAGTATATGTGAGATGTCATCAAAGCTCATTTTATCTGTCTACTACACACACACAAATGATTTAATTAGTCTCAATACTAAATAGCCAAGCAAACAGCTATGTAATCCAAATGTACCAATCTGATAGATCTAATAACAATAGTAGATCATCAGAATCAAAGTTACAAATTCAACATATGTATTTCAGCTAAAAGCCTGTCAGTCAAAACAGGTAGCAAATCCTACCAAATAGGTAGGATTTACCAGAAAACCAGCCCGGGCAATGAAATGAGTTTATAAGGCGATAGATCTAATAATAGTAGTAGATCATCAGAATCAAAGTTACAAATTCAACATATATATTTCAGCTAAAAGCCTGTTCAAAACAGGTAGCAAATCCTACCAAATAGGTAGGATTTACCAGAAAACCAGCCCGGGCATGAAATGAGTTTTATAAGGCAGCAAAATACCATAGATGTGAGATGGACTAGATTCATTCAAAGCTTCATGTGTACTGAGTAATTTCAAATATAAGCTGAATCTCTTCAGTGACTTCAAGAATAAGAAAAAAAATGTAAGATTGATATTTATATATTTTTTTACTACGGTTATAATAAAATACTTTCAGTCTCAAACCAACAAAATATTTTCTCCCCCTACAACAGCACAATTTCTGACTATACATTGTCCTGCAATAACTGCTATGTGTTTTGTACTGCCACATGGTATGTTTCATCCATACATCCTCAGGAAGATGAGCATTGTCAACCTCCCTTTAAATCAGAGGGATCTCAGAACATATTCACTACATGTCCCTTTAAATCAGAGGAATCTCAGAACATATTCACTTCATGTCATGAAGCATGATGAAGAGACCTTCAAGGAAGGAAAGACCCAAACTGGTAGAGCGCGTAGTGCAGTACCATACGTGAATATTAGTAGCTCAGGTTTGCCCTAGCAACACAGGTGTGTAGCCCAGGGCTGAGCCCAAGCTAAGAAACTCTCTTCCTTGGGAGGTCTAATTAGCAGTTTGCAAGGTGATAGTGGTGTGGTCTTGTTGCCTCTTGGTCTACAGCCAGTTCAGTAAACAACACCCTCGGGAACTCTGCACAATCTTTTATCCCAGTGCTGATATGCCAGAGGTAGTTTTGAGGAGATATTGTGTAGTCTAGGAATTGCAGTAAGGCCCATATTAAACCCACATGTTCTGAGCGCTTCTCTGTATGGTTTCAGTTATGCTATCTGCAATCTTCAGTTTGCAAAACCCCAAATATGTCAAGTAGAATCATAGAATCGTAGAATCATAGAATCATAGAAACATTGAGGTTGGAAAAGACCTCTAAGATCATCGAGTCCAACCGTCAACCCAACACCACCATGCCCACTAAACC
>NW_008795253.1:221743-240018 GCF_000699145.1 Aptenodytes forsteri | reverse complement strand
GCGTCACATTGGCAAGCCTCCAGTTGTCCGGGACCTCCCCCGTTAACCAGGACCGCTGATAAATGATGGAAAACGGCTTGGTGAGCACCTCCGCCAGCTCCCTCAGCACTCTTGGGTGGATCCCATCCAGCCCCATAGACTTGTGAGCATCCAGGTGGCGTAGCAGGTCATTGACTGCTTCCTAACAAGTAAAAGGTTCAAAATACAGTTTATGAGCTCCAAGATGACTTCTGGGCTCTTTCTTTAGCAGTTGTATCAGGGTTTCCTAAAATGATTCAAAAATTAAGAAATAGCCATTTCATCATCTTATTGTGTAAATTTTTAAAGCAAAACCCTCACACTTCTGCTTCTAATTACTGATTTATTGGTAGTAAGCAGATGCACAGTCTTTTCCCCTCCCATACTTCTAGTCCTGTAGACAGATTATTAGTGATGAAGATAGTTGGTACCCTGTTAATTTTCTGTAACAATTTACAAGTAGAGGATATTACCAGCTTAGTCCAAATACAAGATGTTCCCAACAGGCTGCGAGCCTTCTCAGCATAGTTTCTAACCCAGGAGCAATAATACCATTTCCCTTGCAACTAAATATTCCAAGGAGATCCAATCTCTCCTTTCCTTTACAACAGTTTTGAAATTCAATGTTAATGCCTTCAAGAGAGTTTTAGAAGGAGTTCACTCCAAAGTCAACATTATATAATGGAAGCGTGCCAGCTTAAAATTAATGTGAGAAAGCAGGTTAGCCATGAACTAATGTTATGGTTTACTAAAGCTGGAGGCTTTATTTCTAGCTGTGTTTTAGTAAGAAAAATGTGTATTACATCATCCATCGAAGCTTGTTAACCATATCCACATGACTTTACATTTTTATCCTGGAGAATACTCTTAATCAGAGTCAATCTATTTTTCATATTGGAAGAAGGTAAGGTGGGCAATATAATAGCTTGAGATCTCAGTAACATTATTTTGCTTCATAAATACAAAGACAAGTCTTCTTTTTTTTAAAAAAAGTACCACCTAGCTAACTGAAACAGCCTTTTGAGCATTACTTTTATTCCAGAAGACACATACACATATTTTTTACATAAATGCATGTCATTTTTCTTTTACATTAAAAAAACAAAAAAGAGGAAATGTAAAATTTCAACAGTAACAACTCCAAGCTGCTTAATTTTGGAAGGAGTAAAAAGTACATAGAAAACTCTTGGTCCTTGCTCCATGTTGGAGGTTAAGACTGCCAAAAATGAACAATGCGCAGGTGTTCTCTGACTAACGATGAAACCAAATCAGATGAAACCCAGTTTTCACAAGAAGCATTCCTATGAAGAAGTCCTTTGTGATTGTCAGCCCTGTGGTGTCGACAAGCTGAGGCAGGGACACCTGCAGCCTTTCAACCTACACTAGGACTGCTGGGTTGGGCTTTGGTACAAAGTCTGGTGTATTCTGTCTTCAGAAGGATAATCAGGAGGTTATTCATTAATATCTACTTGTTGCTCAATTATTTACTCTGAAAACAGCTACAGTTTTCACCCTAATCTCACAGAATGTAGGATTCAGGTCAATGTGTTCAAGACTGAGCAGATCACAAAGTCATTGCCTCTGGAAACAGAAGTATCAAGACCTGCTGAAAGAAGCTGAGACTTTCCTATGGAAATTAATGAGGGGAACTTCAATACCTGAAAAAACAGCTATAGTCTCCCAGTGTAAATATCTTATTGTATTGATGAGAAAAAAGGTCCCAGATGATAGGAAGCCCTTTCTGGAGGGCACATTGCTAGTAGGACATTGCCTCTTCAGCCATTTTGTGGTAGTCTCAAGGTTTGCTAAGAAAACATACAGAAGCGCACACTGCTTAGTAAGCATGACACTGTAGGAGAATTTAGTTACAGAGCTCTCCAAGAAATAAGGAAAGTTATTCTTCCTTCTTGTTTTTTATTCCTGCTACAGGGGTTTGAACTGACCAAGGGGTTACATAAATACTGTAACTAAGATAAATATGCAAATATAAGAACTTACCTGAATACAGAATCACTTGACGTAAAAACTGTAACTTAATTCCCTTTGCTGGCCCTAGTCTTTAAAATGTGACCCATCCTTTCTGCATTGTGCAACAGAGATTCCTTTCTGATGCTTTCCCAAGTTACTGATGAACTCCAATTATTAACCATGATAAGGTCCCTCTGCATTTCTCTGGAAATGTAAAGCTGCCGAAGCGGCCAGCTGAGATTCTGCGTGGTATGAGATAATACATGGTGTGCCTAAAAACAGCCCTGTCACCTTTACATGACCATATCTTAACGTAGAGGGGAAGCCAGGGCATGAATAGCTGTGGCTGGAGTGCGTTCAAGTGCATTGGGGAAATATTTCTGGTGTGTATGCAGTAAACACATTAACAAGAACTAAAGCAGTGGAGAAATACAAGAGAAACATGGATGACATCTGGCTGTCTCCTGCTTATGTATCCACATTGGGTTTTTTGTTTTAGCTTTGGTATTTGAAAACTGTTTTGCAGTGTCAAAGGATATGCAAGATGCAGCAGTATTTGAAGAGTAACAGTAAACCTAATTCATATCTACGTTAAACAAACAATCCAAACAACCCACTTGTTTCCCCCTTCCCGAAGATTCCATATGGACACGCAGAAAATAATTTTGATATTTTCTTCATGGAACCAGGTTTTCACCTGGGACAGCGTTACTACCCTCCTTTTGTAGAACAGTCATACTATTCAGATCCCTTTTACTCCTGTTCTTGAGATGACTTTTTACCATTCCCCTCTCCTGAAATATATTGTCATGTTTGCTACAGCTGTAGCTTTGCAGGAGTTGCCCTTGCTTAGAACTTGATTCAGCACAGTTTTACTCACATTTATTCATGCCAAAGAACTGTGCCATTGTGATGTTTCTGAATAAAGTCAGAATTAACATTTTCTGTAAAATAAAGGAAGAGGGCAAAACTAGTATATGATATGGCACAAGATAAAACTTAAGTGAAATAGAATGTGTCAATGTGTTGATATGCTAGAGTTGTGTTAAGAAGTAAAAAAAAAATAAATAAAATGCACATAGACAGTATATGAATAGGTGTCATTGGAGCAGTAGACAAATGGAAATTGGAAGTTGATACCTAGAGAGCACATATGTAAAAGGAAAAGAACAGATGCTGGAACACTGTATTTTACAAATTTTACTATTTTACAAATAGTAAAGTTCTGGTATTTTAGTTTGTTTAGATCTGCCTATCTGTTGACGAGGGCTGTGTGAGTAATTAATTCCTTAGTTCAACAATCTAGATCAGTCTAGATAAAAATGCCTTTAAAAACTGTTGATTTGCTTTTCACCACAGCAAAGTCATGTAGTTCAACATGAAAGAATTGTTGCTTCCTTAGAATGTAGAAGCAAATAAAACAGGGGGACAAGTGAAAAAAAAGACCTAGAGATGTTTCCCTCTTCTCAGTGCTGAACCATGAGAGAACACACTCGAGGAAGTAAGAATCTGCTCGTTCGTTCCCTCCCTTCCCTGAGATGTGCTCCCTCCCATGAGAAAACACTTTTCCCAAGCTAAATGTCCTGGGATTGAGGCAGATCCTGCTGTTGGAACTGTTCCATTTTGCAAGGATTAGTTAAATATTTATTTTGCTAGAAGGACCATGACACTATATCACTGCAGTCAGGCTGTTCAGTGGGTCACAGGCTGGTAGGAAGTTCTCACCCGTCTTCGGTGACTATTCCAACTATAAAGCTCTTCAACCACACTTATTCACTGACAACAGTTTGTGTTTTATGCAAAGTGGAACAAAGATGTCCAAAGGTTTTGAAGTATCCCAATTACTCTAAAGCATGATGGTTTAGGTACCTGACTGGAAAATAAACGTTCAAATGCTTTCAGTAGAGAACAGAACTGGGCACAGATTCCTCATCTCCTGAGGGAAGTCTATACCTGAGCATCCATGAGTACTCCCAAGAGTGATATCCCTGTTTGAGAAGAGTAGCGTCTTGTCTGAATCCAGAATTCTTCCCCCACCAGCCCTCCAAAATAGAAACTGTCTGGTGAAGATTTCAGGCCAACTGAAACAGAACTGAAATTCAGGGAATGTATTGTTTGGCAAGAAAAAAAAACAAACAGTCATCTTTACTACTTACCTTCATCTTTCATCATCAGAAACACTCTATAAGGGTTTTTTACAAGAGGAAAAAATCTAATTTGTAAAGGAACATTCCATTTGAGATTACCTCAAATCTCAGCTTTCAGAACAGGTTGCTGTAATGGGAAGAAAGAAAAACTAGATTTCCTTGTTATTAATACTGGCGGAGAATAATCCTTCCTCACACAACATTTTTAGATGGATGGACCTTGCTGTTAAGAACAGGGCAATGGAGGGAAAATAACTTTAGTATGTTAAAACAAAAGGGACTTTCTGGGATAATTTGTTTAGAATAAACCACTTATTCCTTATGAATTGCAATTCATATTTAGTTTTTAATTTTAAGCTTTTTTAATGCATTTGTGGAGATGGAAAGAATTTACTGATTTACTAAATTTCTAGGATTAGTTTAATAGAGTTATTTACCATATGCAATAACAGTATAAAAACAACTGTGGTATTTTCCACCTGCTTAATAACAAAGGGGATCAATTCAACTTTTTTTTAGAATTAATATTGGTTGTTTTACATAGAAAGCTGAGTTTTAAGCTGTGAGGAACAGTTGCCCCAGAAGAAATTACTCTTCTGAGCATATATTTGCTCCATCCTGTTTCCATCATGTGAACACACACTTGTGCAGCCTCCTCCACAGGATGCTGACTCAAAGGAGGAAGAGGTGAAGGGGCAAAGATTATGGGGATGCTGGCATGGGTCTGTGGGAGGTCAGTGATACCCTCTATTCACAGCCATGAGTACAGGCCAAAGCTAAGCTACAGTTTCTAGAAAAAATTTCCTCTAGTGATTCAAACCAGACAGAAAGATATTCTTTACCTCTTGAATTATAGTCCTAGTTTTTCTCAAATTTCATTTGATCAAGTTACTAAGCAAGTTCCTAGGAAGCCTCTGGAGTTTGCTATATGAGGATCTGCCAAACTTACCCCTATTTAGCTATAAAAAGGAGATTCCTGCTGGGCAGCTCAGTGTTTTTCTTCACCTTAATTCATTCATATGGTATCAGAGCAGAAAAGAGCTTTGGCCAGGGACCCATCATACTTCAGCTAGGTGCTCTGGTGAGCTTGATGTTCCATAGCTCCACAGCAAGGTAGATCTGATTCCACACAGTACTTACATCTCATCCTATGCTTGCTTTTGTCAATGGTCTCACTTGCTTAATTTATTGATTAAGGTTTTACCGAATCAGGACACTATTCAGTAATTGTTGGAGCTGCCCAGAATTTGACTCTTTCTGAGAGTGTCTCTATGCTGCAGTATGGAGTCCAGTGCATTGTGGGCACACCCAAGCTACATATATTCTAGCAAAATTTCAGTACCAGCAGTGTCCTGTTGCGGACAGGTGTGACATCATGGTGGACCAGGTTTCTTGTTAATTTACCTTGCTTCTCCTATAGGTTTATAGTTCACACAGACATCCAGCTGTCTACTGTCTACTACAGCTGACCTAGTACAAGTCCCTTAACAGGATATTTTAAAGCTGGCTCAGGTGTATCTGCACAGCAGTGATTGCAGTACATATATTGCTAAAGATTTAAATTTCAAAAAGAAAAATGAGAGTCTGTCATGCAGATCATTGATCCTGAAGGTTATGGAAATGGTGGGCAGTTTTCCTGCCCCGAGTGTTGGTAATGATTCCAACCTTACAAATACCAGTAAGTGTATAAGCAATTTCTAACCTTGGCATTTAGCCTGAAGTTATCTGGAGTTAAGATTGACAGCTAATTTTGGCACTTCAATGACTACTTCGATGATATTCCTTTCACTGATATGCCTGTTTCCTTTCCTTTCTATTTGCTACGTTCCATCTATTATTCATTAACAGAAATTTCACACATTTTCTCCCAATAAATAAATAAATAAGATAAATATACAGCTGGCAACAGGCTATAAAGCAATATCAAAATGATATATTGTGCCCAAGTCCAACCTAGGGACTACTGTGAAATATATTGCAAAGACTGAACCCTCTGATGGATAGTATCACTATACCATTTGAACTGAAGTCTATGCCTTAAGGAAGACTGGAGGTATTGTAGAATCAGCATAAAAGTTCACTTCATATACCTTTCACCTTGAAAAATAAACTTTATTTTAGGCCAGTTTCACACACTGTAAAAACTGGTTTGGAGGAGGCAATGCTCTTGGTCTTTGCCATATGCCACCACCTCTCTCACTGCTGTCAGCGCAGGGTACGTTTACACTGAAATCCAAAGGTGTGACTGCCATCCTGCAGTTATACCCTGGGTAGCTGTAAACTAGTTAGGTCTGATACCAGTGCAGCTGCTGGAAATATGGGGTTCAACATGTAGTGTGCAAAACCTGCCAGTGACACTGAGTAAACATTTAGGGCAGGTATAGATGGAAATGTTGAGATACACTCAACTCCTCTGGCTGTAAGGAGCAAGCTTTGAACTGAAAACAAGATAGATGTATTAGCACAGCATTGATCCTGCACTAATTACACAGTGCCTCTCAGGATAATTTAGGATTTAGGCACAGTACGGTGCTAACAATGCTGTATTATCCAGCTCAGAGCTGGCTGGTGTCCAGCCGGTCAGGAGAATGAGAGGGGGAGTTCAGGTGTGCATGCGGACGTGCTGACCTGTCCTGAGATATCTAGCCAGGCATTCTGTTGAGACCATCCTGCAGCTACACGGCTGCTTGCCTTCAAAGCGGTTCGCTGAAGCTGACTTGGGGACGTGTAAGCTGTCTGCAGTCACGTGTCTCACTGCAGTGTGGACACTTATTTTGTACATAAATACTGAGAAACTGAGTTATGACTGAAAATAAACACTTTTTTGGAGTTCCAGAAGACCGGTAACAGTGTGTGTGGGAAATCTATGTCAATTAGGTATGTCAATTAAATGCAAGAAATACGGTTATTGAAAGAAAACCTCCAGATATTTATATGCCTAGATCAACGTGCTAAGTGATATCTAGAATTATTTACTGAGCAGTTGTGCTGCAGTATCAGTCAGGGGCTGTGGCCAGGGTTTCTGGCTTACTGTGGCAGATGTTAAATAACTCTGAACCACTGCTGCTGAAGGGGGTAAGAGTTCAAGAAGTGTTTGAAGAAATTGCATTTGGGCTTGTGCTGACATAACCTTCAGAGTGGAGCATGTACAACCCCCCCTTAATATACATAGGAGCTACTGCTTCTTCTTGTGTTTGTTTTTCTCCTCCTGGCTCCTGTGTCTCTGAGTCTCTACCTGTAGGACAATGTTAAAGCTCACCTTGAAAAAATGAAAATCTACCCGAAAATAGAAAGGACACAGAAACTGGAAAGATTAAGTGCAATTCTGGGGCAGAAAAAAATTGAAAAATTGAAAAGAAAGGAAAGAAAGGAAAGAAAGGAAAGAAAGGAAAGAAAGGAAAGAAAGGAAAGAAAGGAAAGAAAGGAAAGAAAGGAAAGAAAGGAAAGAAAGGAAAGAAAGGAAAGAAAGGAAAGAAAGGAAAGAAAGGAAAGAAAGGAAAGAAAGGAAAGAAAGGAAAGAAAGGAAAGAAAGGTAGATTGAAAGATAGAAGTCTGAGGTCAAAGACTAGAAGTTGGGAATGAGAGAAAGGAAAAGAGCACCCGGCATCTTGGGAGCCACTGGGCAGTGCCAGGGCTGCTTGCTTTGGAGACCTGGCATGACACAAAACCAGAAATAGACTCCACAGTCCCCAGGACCTCCTTCCTCTTCCCATGAGAGCTATGTACATAGAAGGATTGCAAATTGTGTTTTTATGACTCAGTGGGTATGACCTCGTTCCTCCTACACCACAGAGGTTGCTTGTAGGGAAGGGGGGGAATTGAATAAGCGAGGTGACATACAGAAGTTTATTTGTACAGAACTCATCTATTTTTTTATTCACATACATGCATGCACACATTTGACCTCAATAAGATTGGAAAAGTAATATTAATCATTTTGAAAAAATAATTTAAAATACTTCTGCCATTGCTAATGAGCTTCTGTTGTTCTAGTTATAAGTATCCATAAAAATGTGTGTAATGTCGTGTTAGGCAATAATTGAATATCTGTGAATTATTATTGTTTTCATTCTACTGCATTCTGTTTAGGTAGTACCTGCAATGTATTAAGCTCTCCTCAGCCTACATACAAATGCAGGCATTTCCCAGAGTTGAAAATGTGCTAATCGGTATGATCAAAATGTTCATGGCAAATGTCAATCTATGAACCTGATCCTTATTGAAAATACAAAAAGTTTGACTGTATGCACGTGAGCATCACGTGCAAACAGTGATTTCCAGATTTTTTTCTTTTTTTTGGAAAGTGAGGTTGATAAAAATGACTGTCAGATACAGACCTGTGAGCAAATGGAATTAAACTGTCAGAAAAATAATCTTAATCTTATGTCCTCAAGTCATGCCCTCTGATCAGCATTGCTTTAAAAACCTGCCTAAACCAGACTTTAAATCCCACTGAAGTCAAGACAGTTTATGTAAATAGTTAGTTAGGGGCTTTCCTGATCTGGTGCATAAATTGACAGCAATATACATGTTTTTTAATATATTTGCAAGTCCTTCTCCATTAGTCTGGAACAATATACCAAAGTAAACTTATGTGACACAGACAATAGATAAACTTTCCCTTTTTTTCAGTATGGATATACAGTATCTGAGATTAACAACATCCATTACCTCAGTTAAATGATCCATAGTTCTGCTGTATGGATACTCAAACCCCTCCACTCTCAGATGTAAATGTGTGATATTAATCAGTACTCCAGTAAATCAATGCCTATCTGTTAAACATTAATAACACACAACACATTTAATGAAAATATCTTTAAAAGCAACTGATCTAAACGAATCCCAAGTAAGAAACTGGCCATTACTATGAACCGTGTTCTGTACTGAGAAATCAATCTTTTTTCAGCCCTGTCCTCCAAAGCTTATCAGATATTTAAAGCATCAGATGAGCTGTCTGGCTTTCACCATTCTAAGCAACTTATGCACTTTCATAGTAGATCAAAAGGCATTAGTGCAATTATTATAGAGATTAAGACTAGAAACACTGAAATGAATGTTATGTTTCTTTAAATGTAACCTTTCTCTCCTCATTGAAATGGGTATTGGTAAAACCATTTTCCTCCCCCTGGAACTTACAGAGTAAAGCTAGTAAAAGAAACTAAGTACCATTCATTATTGCCAGCATCTGTAATTGTTTGTATTATACTTTATGAAAAAAATATATAAAATGCCACATTTGAACTCTAGAGTATTAAAAGTGTCAGCTCTATTATATCGTTTCTGAAGACCAATTTGCTTTTTTTCCAGAAGGTTGTAATGAGCCACGTTCATTTTGCTTTCTACCATTTATCTTTTCAGTGGTAATGGAAAATTTCCCCCTCAGACACAGCAAGCTATTCTTATCTTAGACAATTAGGCAGAAATGAAAGGGATCATAAAGGTGAGATTTCTTCACAAACAATGTGATGTACTTTACACCATTTAACACTGAGGAATATCTGACAAATAAATTCTGAGTGCTTTATGAAGGCAGTGTGGCTGATAGCCAACTCTGAATAATGCTTCAGCTTCTTAACACACAAGGAAAAGGATAGGTAATCAGGGTGACTTAAAGATATACTTAGTCTTTAGCTCTGCTGTTGACAATATCTCAGTTGTAACAGAACTTGGAGAACTTACACTGACACTGAAAATAAAGAGAAACAAGCCTGTGCAAAGCAATCAATTCATTATAAGGTAAGAGGAAAAACACATATTTGGACAGCTTCCTTTACCAGCAAAACTCACTTGGAAGGTTTTGCAGACATCAAGGTTTTGGGTTTTTTTCTCCTTGTACTTTCTTTAAACTTGTTTTACGTTTAAAAATTATATGTTAAAGCAATTACTTAACATTTATAAGGCCCATTAGAAAGAACAGATGAATAAGTTAGTAAGAAAAATACTTGCAGCATTATTTGCATTGTGCCCAACAAGCAGCGAGGTCCAGTACCTATATGCTGATTCCTTTGACAGATCCTTTTGGTGCCTGCATGTCCCTGTTTAGGTGCTGGTGGCTGGGGATGCCAGAAAACTCTTTCAGGTCTCCTTTCCAGAAATTCTCTTCTAGCATGTATTAGCTACAGACTGGTTCCTTGTCTGACATTTCCATCAGGAAATGATGGATGAAAGAGAAAATTGATTGATAAGGTTCAGTTATGGATTTCTAGTGCTGGTGTTTTGGGGGCTGGTTCTCCATCCTCTCTACGTCATCCTTTAAAGGATCATTGAGCTATTTTGAGGCCGGAGACCTATCGTACGGCCAGCCCTCGGTTAGTTCAAGATAAAACCTTCCTCCATAGTCTCTTTTAACCTATGTGAAGTGACATTACCATGTGATGTGACGTTACCAGGTGGTACCAGTGCAGTTAAGTGTAGCTAATTCCCAGTTAGTACACGCCTACTATAATTAGCCTGCCTTCTCAAATGCAGAGTCTGTGAGAAAGTCTATAGAGAAGCAATGGCAGGAATTCCCTGTGCAATAGCTGCTTAGTGATGTCTGAGAGCAGTGTTATCCCTCAGGAGGCACAAGGATTTGTAACTCATCATGCAAGAAGGGGGAGATAACTCCCATTTACTGTGGGTACCACGGAATTAACATGGTATGCATATAATAAGTAATAATTTAAATTATTTACCTTTTTTTCTTCTTTTTGGATGGTAGCATTTTTAATTTACCTTGTGCCCTGTAAATCCAATAAAGCTATTGTTTTCTCTGTAAGAGAGAATAATTGCTGCTGATTATCCCACTTCAGTGCAGAAAGAGTGGCAGGTAAACCACTGCAAAAAAATGTTGCATAGTACAATGTAATAGTACATACGTATTACAATAATACAGTAATACAATAGTATTCTACATGCTACATATGCAAATAATACAGTGCATAGTAGGTGTCTAAACACATGTTGACACTGTTACACCAAGGAGAAGACTCTACCAACTAAAGAATAAGAAGTGGCAAAGCTTCAATAGGAACAGGACTGTGCCCCAGTCCATTTTAGCATTGCAGGTCTCTGAAGAAGGAAAAGTATTGGCACTGTACTTAGAGCAAATAGCTGCAATTAAATTCATTACTTAGACAAAATTACTTCTCCTTTCATAGAGAAAATCTCTAATTCTAAAATGTTCTAGCTGAAGTCATAGAGTTGGAAAAGATCATGCTCCCCGGTGCTTACTAATACTCCTTACTGCCCTTCAGATTTGCTGGGAAACTGCTTGGGTGAGAGCTTTGTAACTCAGTTCTTTCAAACCAAACTTAAATAGTTCAAATAGATATTTGGTATTTTAGCTCATTTTCACCAAAAGGGAGCAGAAAGTGCCCACCCAAGCAGTGAAATCGGAGAACCTGAAGGAGCAGCACTACTCAGCAAACAGGAAAGATAAGAGAGAAGGGACTAGCTTGGGTGAGCTGGTGGTTTTTCAGCTGTAACAGCTGCAGCCAAATGGTGATCTGTGTTTTCGCCATACATGCTCCACCCTGTTTTCCTGCTGGCTCTAGGATCTCCCCATGCATTTTCAGTAATACTAGTGAGAATGTGCCTGGTCTCCAAGGTTAGGGTGTGTGATGAGACCATCTCAGTGACTGTGGCCTTTCTAGATTGGCTCGTACAGTACAATCTGAGTTACAGCATGTATATGCGTATATGCACTCTATGCAACTGTGTGGACATTGTTTTGCAGCACCTCCACAACGAATCCAGTTTGCCAATTAGAAAATAATGTTCTGGTGATGACCTCTGTTCCATGTATAGAGATATCTTTTCTCTTTCTGAGAATTGCTGAACTGGGAGATGGTGTTAGTTTTACCCTAGGCTCAATATTTTCTGATTTAGAAATTTTTTATGTTGGCGTATTCCTTACTTTTGTCAAGAGTACCAATTAATAAATGGGAGCTCATGACTCAGGTTTCTCGAAATAGAGTTAGAGAAATTCTTCCACTCTTAGATGAATCAAAAGTCTACATGTACATTATTTGACATACCTAATTTACAGGATTATTACCATTACCAGTTTGACATTTTACACTTCAAATAAATTCACCCATAGGCACAAAGCCACTTTACACAGATTTTCTCATTTAAACAAAATGTCACCATGAGAAATTACTGCTATCCTGTAACAAAAGGGTGCTGAATTTCGAAATAGAAAGAACAAGTTTTGACGTGAATAACACTGGCCGTCATTTGTAGAACTGGATCAATTTGGGAAAACTTGTACAGGAACAAACTTATATTAAATGAAATATGTCCTCTTAATTTTTCTGTATGCATCCTTCATCCATAAGATTAAGATGAATAAATATCAGTAAAATACTGAAGTGAGAAAAATATAAAGAAAACATGTAATAAGGGATTTCTTAATTATGCTTCAGACTTTTGTTGTAATGAATGTTCCCTCCATCCATCCTAAAGTTAAAACAATAAGCATATAATAGGTTCTACCAATATATCTGCAACAATTCTTATAGCTCTGCACACATGGCCCACAGCTGCTTGGTCACAGGATTATGATGATGCTCGGGGAGCAGAGGATAATCGGACAGCAAGGAAGAAGGCATGGAAGTGTGCAGAGAAAGGGGAAAGAAAGTTTATATGATCTAGTGTAGCTAATAAGCCTTGTCTGTAAGAGGTTCAGATAATGAAAGTGATTCAGAATTTTTTTCCTTCCACCACTGTGGTTCTGCCAAAGCAGAGACACAGTTTTGGGACAGAGACTAATGTGACTGGAATGAGAAAACCATATCTGGTTAGCACATGCTACAAGTCGCACACTGTGATAGTCCAGAAGTGGTTCTCTGGACATGTTTGTAGGCTAATTGTATGATGAGAAAATACAGGACTGTGTTTAAAATACATCCAGTGGGTTCTTTGGGAATTCTTAACAAGTGATCCTTGCATGTTTGCAGAAAACCTAAAGATCATCAAATATGCTGACCTCACACTATATAATGATTTTGTGACAAAAAAACTTGTGAAGATAAACATGATCTGAGCTCATATCCAGAATATTTCTTCATATATGATTCCTTCAAGAATGTGTCATGAAATATCCGGCAAGTAACCCTTCTAAAAATTGTCATCTTTTATTCCCATAATTATTCATTGCCTGTCAGAAGAAAGAAGGTGACTTACAAGAGTTCTTTCATTATAAAAAACTGTTATCCTCCATCTCTCTCTAAAAATAACAAGCTATCATCAGGCAAGATAACCACCCTGATAAAATACCTTGGAAATAAAGTGAACTTTGCCACATGGTGTGATCTTCCTGATGTTCTATTGAAGTTCTTGATGGATATCAATACTTTATGCCCAGACATCAATATGACTTTCAGAGATTACGCATCAAACAAGATTATCCTCTACATCAGCGAACAGTTAAAAATGTGTTAAGGCTTGATATTGCATTTGCTGTTCATATGGTAGATGCTTTCAGAGACACTTCCAGAACACATCATGTGAAGGGCAGAGATCTTGACAGAATATGAAGGATATTCATAATGTACCGAGTAACTAGCAACCAATTCTCTCCCACATTGATAGCAAGCCCCTTTTTTATTTGCTATATTTTATACCTAAGAACTTTTAATCACCAGAAAAAATAACAATCAACTATCTAACAATTAGTGAAAACACTTTGGAAGAAATCACTACAACTGGAGAAGGAAAAGGACATTTTCAAACAGACCAAAAGAGGAGCTTAGTCATACTTACACACGGGCTTCTGATACTTGTGCAATGATTTGGGGCACTGCAGCATTCATTAGCTTGGAAAACTTAGAGTTTTCCACTTCATTTGGTAAATATGAGAATTTCTAGTCTGCTAAACCTAAGCAACATGCTCACATATCCCTGAATCTCCAAACACTACTGAGGCAGTTTCATTTTTTTGCAGGAAAGGATAAAGAAGGTTCTGTAAATGTGCAAAACATACCTTACAGTATATATATATATACAGTACCTATACAGATAATACCTTAAGTATTATCTTAAATACTTACAAAGGCTGAACACTGCATGTTTCTACGACTACACTAGCAGTGTCCTGTTACTGGTCATTCCAGCAGTGTAGAGCTGTTTGTCCAGAATGCCACACCTGGAAGGAGTTTCCTTCTCAAGTTGATGCAGCAGCTGTAGTGGCCAACAGAAGCTGTTTACTGTAAAACCACAATCCTTATCATAAGCAGAACAGTGGGAATGGAAAAAAGTGCACAGAGATGTGCAGACAGTGAAAGCACTTGTCAAATGGGATGCAGAAAAAGAGGATTAGAAGCTGCAGGTGACAGAAGTGTGCCCCTGTAGAAGTAAATGGCTTAGCTGATGAATGTAAAGGCTAAATATCAATAGCAAAGAATGCAAAAGACACATGCGCACATATAAATATGGGACCGGCACATCCTAATGTCATAAAATTCATTTGTATGCTGTAATTATTCCTTAAATGTGCACTTCAACTGAAGGTCTTGTGATATATGTTACAGGATTTAAAGTAAAATCCATATCAACCGATGGATAAAACTGCACACAGAAAGAAAGTTTTGAGAGTAAACATCAAAAGTTTGTGGTGGTGATAAAGACTTGTAGCAATTATTGATTTTTTACATTGCTTTTCCAGTTAATGTGACAGCCATTTGAGTCAAACCAGATGTACATGAGATACTGTAGAGACTGTACAGAGTCCATTAAGAATAAAATTATATAAACTCTCAGCAACAAAGAAGCTCCTAGACTGATGTCCTCGTGACACTCTGAATCATTTCAGAATAACTCCACATCTCAAATCAATCAGAACATGAACGTCTATGACAACTTTTGTGCTTTCAACAGGAGTCCCACAGCTTTGACATATATTGATTTAAATGCTGTAGCTGAACTACAACAAACCTTTCCACAGCCAAATACGGATCAGAGCTGCTCTGAAGTTACTCTTGGTTGTCCCAGAGGTTCAATGTGCCCTAGTCAGCCTTAACCTTTGGAAAGCACAATGGTGGGAGAATTTAGCAGAATCAGAAAGCAAACCCATGATCTTATGGTATCTTTATTTTCTTTTAGGCAATGAAGTCCTCATTACAGATTTTGTTTTCCTGTTTCTTTCCTCAGCAAATGTGGTGGTGAAATGTCTCTTAAAGCATAATTATCTTCATAGGGGCATAACTCCTTAAGGACAAGTCACAATGTTGTTATAATTAAAAAGTTAATAGCTAATTGACTATGTAATTAAATGAAATCAGTTCACTATCAGTCAAAAAACCAAGCAGAATTATTAAATAGAAGTCAGTGTTCAATCAGCAGATGCAGGACTGTTGTGTAGGGTGACTAGGACAGTCCTTCAAATGGCAGAACCGTTTTGCGTTGTGGAAGCCTTCTGGTCTTTTCTGGCTGGTCAGCAACTTTCCATATGGAGTTGTCAGAGTCCGAAGGGCAACCACTCAAGTCACAAAAAGGAGGAGGGTGTCATTTGGCCGAAATGAACACAGTGCAGAGACTGCTCGAGGAAGGATCAGTAATTGCCATTCTGCGTTCTCTGTTGCTTTGTGTGCTTTGATTTTACGTGTTTGATCTATTCAAATTGTAAAGTCGTTAGAGGCAGCACCTATTGCTTAGTAACATACACAGTTTCACTATGGGATCCTCATTAGATCACTAGCAATATATTTATTTAATAAGTGGAGATACTGTAGATACAGAGAAGTAGTCACAGGTACCGGTGGTGAGATATATCTAAACACTTCAGTTCTTTCTTATAGTGTTATTGCTTCTTATTTTTAAGTCTGCTATTTAGAAAGTGTCTAAACAGCTCAAGATGACCTTACTGCTTTGACACTAAATCACAGGAAAGAGCTTCTAGTGTCAAAATAGTAAAAAGAAATGCCAAGAAAGCTATGGATACGTCATTGCAAAATAAAGCTGTCAGCTCCTGCTTAGAGAAACATCAGATTTACATTTACTTCAACAAGTAATAAACAGTCCTGACAAGTGAAATGTTTCTTATGTTTCATCCCTGAGAGGATTTAGAGGAAGACAAATGCTGCTGTTTCTGAGAGGTTCAAATGCAGGTCATGATGCCATAAGGAGGGCAAGCCCATTCAGCGGAAGCAAGCACACTGCCCTCCCTGCGGTGCTTCCCAATCTGGGCCAGGTCTCGATGGCTCTACTCACACAAACTGCTTCTGGTCGCCCTTCTCTCCCACAGAGAGCCCCAGGGACAGGTCCCCCTCGAATGCCTGGTGAAACCCAAGAGTGTATGAGAGTCGCAGGCAGCCAGCCGCCTGCTCTACCAACATGCAACCTGGCTTTCCTTGCTTGAAGTTTGCTGTCAGGACATCTTTTCGCTCTATAGGATAAATAGTTTGTGACTCCTCAGAGGCTGTTTCCCACAGAGCTGCATACAGAATTTCATATGTGACACAAATACAAATAGAAGAACCTCTTTCTGTCCTCATGTGGTTTTTTGTTTGTTTGTTTCCAGAAAGGAGTTCTAGTAATTCCTTTTGCTGTTAATTTTGTTTAGTCAAAATCAGATTTCAGGACGGTGTGAGGTCCTCAGCAGAAAAGAAAGATTTAAATAAAATATGTCTGAACAATACACGGGAGAACCGGGGGGGTGTGGGAGCGCCGCGGGCCCCCCCCGCCGCTTGCTACCAACATGCAACCTGGCTTTCCTTGCTTGAAGTTTGCTGTCAGGACATCTTTTCGCTCTATAGGATAAATAGTTTGTGACTCCTCAGAGGCTGTTTCCCACAGAGCTGCATACAGAATTTCATATGTGACACAAATACAAATAGAAGAACCTCTTTCTGTCCTCATGTGGTTTTTTGTTTGTTTGTTTCCAGAAAGGAGTTCTAGTAATTCCTTTTGCTGTTAATTTTGTTTAGTCAAAATCAGATTTCAGGACGGTGTGAGGTCCTCAGCAGAAAAGAAAGATTTAAATAAAATATGTCTGAACAATACACTAAATAAATTAAAGCTTAACCTTTAAAGGCTACCACTGGAAACCTTTAAAGGCTACCACTGGATTGTTTTGATACCTTGGCCAGTGGGAAGGTTAACCTTTAAAGGCTATCCATAGCTTCATTTGGTACTTTGGTCAGTGGAACAGTGGCCTTGGCCCTGCTAACGGTGTTTAACATGAGTTCACAGTTCACATCTCATATTGTGGTGATTTATATTGAAATTTGGAGTAGTAATGGTCTCAGTTTTTTTAAATCTGTTTTACCACTTGATGGCATGATCCTAATTATACTGAAGAGTTATTCTTTGCAACATATCTTATTATTCTTCATTTAACTTCATAACTGTAGCTAAATCATTCTAAATATGCTTGGCTAAATACATTTGGATTTCTCTTGAATGCAGAAGCCAAAGTCTAATATTACCATTAATGTCTAGGCAGCACAGGGAGTGCTGCAGGAAGCCAGAAGCAAAAAAGATCCCATTACATATATTCGGTCTTCTGGTACTTTCTCTCCTTTTTGAACTACTCCTGACTTTGGGATAGGCATAGTTCCTTTTGCTTTTTATTTCCCTCAGGCTGTATTCATTTGTTTTCTTTTTCCTTCAAACTAAGACATGCTCTTTTGATTGCACCATCCATTTCTTTACTGTAATCCAACATTTATAGTTCAAGATTATGATGTACACAAGTGTAAACTGCATATAAACATGAACTAATATTTCTGGTCACACTTCATGCCCAGTATTGGAAAAAATAGCTCTAGAAATCTTTGACAGTCAAAGGAGCTTTGTGCAGACAGGATGGCACCGTCTGAAGTGGTCTCTCTTGTTCTCTTGTCAAATACAAAAACCTTTGAATCAGTTAATCTTGATACTATCAAGAATTGTGGTATTCATAATGGCATTCTTTATTAAAGAATTTTACTGTATGTTCAGCTTCCTAGGTATCTGCTACTCCAAGCGCATAACACTGAAGGAACAGAGACATCAGATGTTCCGACCTTTCACTGAAAATACTCTAGCAGACATCTTTTATTTTTCGTTTTTGTTTACAAAATGTCTGTAGAAATGTAACAAAATGGTCAGGTGTTGTAGTTTAACCTCAGCCGGCAACTAAGCACCACACAGCCGCTTGCTCACTCCCCCCCCCCG
>NW_008795253.1:203908-221584 GCF_000699145.1 Aptenodytes forsteri | reverse complement strand
TACTGAGCATGACGTCACATGGTATGGAATGTCCCTTTGGCCAGTTTGGGTCAGCTGTCCTGGCTGTGCCCCCTCCCAGCTTCTTGTGCACCTCCAGCCTTCTCAGTCGATAGAGCATGGGAAGCTGAAAAGTCCTTGACTAGTGTAAGCACTACCTAGCAACAACTAAAACATTGGTGAATTATCAACATTGTTCTCACCCTAAATCCAAAACACAGCACTGTACCAGCTACTAAGAAGGAAATTAACTCTATCCCTGCTGAAACCAGGACATCAGGTTAACATATATGTACACAACTTTTTTCTCCTTGTAGTCATGAAGTTTTCAAGGAGTTTTTAAGTTTTACTGTAGCTTATGCAAGGTTCTATTTCGTGACTTCTGACTGGAGCGTACGTACAGACAAATCCCCAGAGGGTCATTTTATGTTGCTTGGAAATGCAACTGTATGGAGCTATGGAGATTTGTACTGTTCTGCCTGAAAATCAAACTTGAAACACATTCTTACGAAGAAGCAAAACAATTTTACCAAAAAGTTTATTTAGAAACTAGTCCAAATTTCCAAATAGAAATTTGGAAAAAGTAACAGCTCTGTGTCTCAGAGTACACATTTCACACAGGTTTGGCATATAGCATAGATACAGACCATGAAGGTCTATAAGAGACAGGAATACAGATGTGTAATGACATAGTTTGCTCATTGACATGGCTGTCTATATAAGACTTCTTTAAAACATCACATAATAACAGGAACAAACTTAAAGATGTAAAATATACTTGTGACAAATGAACTAAGTTTAAATATCAATTTCTGGTTAAAAAAATCAGGGATAACCAGTCCAGTGATAACATTATCACTGAAATTCATCAACCTCCCAGAAAAGCATCAGAAGAAAACAGCATTTCTGCTACAGAAAAATGTGGCCATTCCAGTTCTCATGAATATCCTTTGGCTGTACTGCATTGTCTGAGACTGGTTTAAAAAAGCACTTGATAAACCTTTTGGTTTTAAGCTTGTGAAGTTGATGCTGCCTCTGTTTTGTAGTTTTGCCAGTTGCGCCCCACCCTGACCATATCGTTGATAAGCAATGGTGTTTGCAGGTGTTCCCTTGTATTCGCTTGTCTCAACACTCTGCTGTCAAGTTGTTGAAAGAAAAAATGCCTTAGTTTCAGATGCAGAGAAAATGGATCTTCTTCCTACACAGCTGACTCTCACTGACACTGTCCTGGCACTGTGCATTCAGAAATGATATGTTACCTTACCCAGGAGAGCTGATGAATTTGGACCTCAGTCATGGGACAATTATTTTTCTTAAGAGTAGTGCTTATGCTCTGAAAGCAAACCATGGAACAGGATCACAGAACAGCTGAGGAGGGAGGGGCGCCTCTGGGGATCCTCTGGTCCAACCTCTGGCTCAAAGCAGGGTCAGCGAGAGCTGAGGTTGCTCAGAGCGATGTCCAGTCATGTTTTGAATATCTCCAAGGACAGATCATCCACAACATCTCTGGGCAACCTGTTCAACCACCCTTACAGTAAAAAGGTGCTTTCTTATCTTTAAACAGAATTTCCTGTATTTCAGTTTGTGCCCATTGCCTCTTGTCCTGTCACTGAACAGCACTGAGAAAAGCCTTGCTCCCTATTCTTTACTCTTCCTTTCAGGTATTTATATACATGGACAAGGTCCCTCTGAGCCTTCTTGTCTCCGGGCTGAACAGTCCCAGCTCTCTCAGGCTCTCCCTGTATGAAAGATGCTTCACTCCTTTAATCATCTTTGTGGTCCTTCACTGGACTCACTCCAGCAAGTTCATGTCTTTCTTTTACTGGTTAGCCCAAAGCTCCACACCCCAGGTGTGGCCTCACCAGTGCAGAGCAAAGGAGAATTGTCACATCCTTCAACCTGCTGGCAACTCTCCTCCTAACACAACCCGGGATGCAGTTGGCCACCTTTGCTGCAAACGCACATTGCTGGCTCATAGTCAACTTTTTGGCCACCAGGACACCCAGGTCCTTCTCTGCCAAGCTGCTTTCCAGCCCCAGCGTAGACTGGTGCCTGTGGTTATTCCTCCTCTGATGCAGGACTCTGCATTTCCCTATGTTGATCTTCATGAGGTTCCTCTCTGCCCGTTTCTCCAGCTTGTCAAGGTCCCTCTGGGTGGCAGCACACCCAAGTAGTGTATCAGCTACCCCTCCCTGTTTTGTATTATTAGCGAACTTGCTGATGGTGCACTCTGTCCCAGCGTTCATGTCATTAATGAAGATAGTAAACGGTATTAGCCCCAAGACTAACCCCTGGAGCTCACCACTAGTGGCTGGCCTCCAGCTGGATGTCACGCTGCTGATCACAACCCCCTGGGCTGGCTGTTCAGCCAGTTTTCAATCCACCTCACTGTCCACTTACCTAGTTTGTACTTAATTTACCTAGTTCATACTTCATCAGCTTTTCAATGAGGATATTACATGAAAAAGTATCAAAAGTCTTGCATTTTATTTCATTTTTAAGTACTCTTGCCAAGGAGCCCCTCAGACATATTCATGAAGTTTTTGGTCACTTTTTCTCATTGCATAATTTTTCAAAGAGAATATTTTTGAGGAGTTCACTGAATTTCTTCCTTATTTTAAGGAAACTTATGACATTTTAAAGTTTGACATTTAGAAAAATATGGTGTGCTTAGATCAACATGCTCTTTAATTTCAACATTTCAGCTAGTTTGTAAGTTATAACAATTTTGACTTCATCAGCTTTTCAATGAGGATATTACATGAAAAAGTATCAAAAGTCTTGCATTTTATTTCATTTTTAAGTACTCTTGCCAAGGAGCCCCTCAGACATATTCATGAAGTTTTTGGTCACTTTTTCTCATTGCATAATTTTTCAAAGAGAATATTTTTGAGGAGTTCACTGAATTTCTTCCTTATTTTAAGGAAACTTATGACATTTTAAAGTTTGACATTTAGAAAAATATGGTGTGCTTAGATCAACATGCTCTTTAATTTCAACATTTCAGCTAGTTTGTAAGTTATATGAATTTTGAATTAATGTTTAAAAAAAAAATGTTTTGGCAGGCCCAAGTAATTTTTTTTCAAATTCTTTATTCATGAGAATTGTTGAGATTTTGACACTCTCTCAATGTGCACTGTGTTTTGCTAAAAAGAAAAAAAAATTGCAGGGCTGGGAAACGTATGTGTTTTTCAGCTCCAGTACCTGTGTATGAAAGCCTTTGTCTTCCCAGAAACCCAGATATAATCTATCATGTGTATGATTACATAAAGGATTACCATCCCATATCCATTCTTCTCATCTTACTTGGAAGCTGTGCTGTGTACTCTGTTTCTGCAATCCAGTTAAAATGTCTTCATGCTTTAAAGTAGTAGTACTCATAATATTTGTGAGTAACCCATTGTTGAAAAATCATAAGTTGCAATATTTCTAAGTCAGCTATAAAATGCTATTATAGATGAGGAATTTTAATGCAAAAGAATGTAAATCAGAAAGAAATAATTGCATTGTGTTGTTGATGAATATAATGGATGAAATCCTGGACCCACTGAAGTTTAAGAGAGAAGTTCTCATTGACTTGAGCAGAGCCAGGGTATTATCCAATACATCTGATTCTTTCACATGCATTCCTAAAGAGTCAATTATGCCCTTACTTCATATTAGTATTGTGGTACTGTCAAGAAGCCTCAGTGAAGACTGCATTCTGACAGGTATTACACTTTCATGTGGCTTATTAGTCTCACACATGTCACTCCACAGACTGCAGTAGGATCATGGCAGCCTTATATAGTTATATATTAGCACAGAACCAGTGCCTTTCTCCCATTTTGATTCTGCAATTGAGTTTAAGGCTTGAGCTGTAAAGTAAAATCCTTTTTAAAATGACATGCAGGGCTTCTTCCTTTCAGGGCAGCTACATTAGGTTCAAAAGCTCCTTTCAGGAGATATTCTAGCTTTTTCTGAGACTGCCAGTTTTCACACTGGATTTTGCTCCTAGATGAGCACACATACACAATCCCAAGCAAGTCAGAGATGTGCCAGGGAACACAGGAAAGCAAATTTTCTTGCCTTAAAGTTCTTAATAACCACAGCCCTTGGTACTTTAAAATCCGAGGGTTTAATTTAAATAACATTTTCTAAGTAGTTTTAAAGATTACTTTGAGCAGATTTCTACATTAAAATTCCTTTCTCTCGTTAAAGAACCTAAAAAAAACCCACCCAGGGGGCCTCTTTCATTGCCTGAAGATGTCAGATAAAAGCTTTCCAAATTGGAGAATGGCTTCTGCTTCCATACATGTGGAGCACAGAGCTCTCAGGTGAGTGACAGAAGCCACAGCCTGTGCCCATGACCAATGCCACCACAGCTGCTGTGGTGTGTATCTATGAGCCTAGCACCAAATAACATGCAATTAAACTTCTTGAAGTACTGCACTCAGGATCTCTTGATCTGGAGATATGCAATCTCACACTAAAATCTAACTTGTTTTTATTAGCTGGTTATATTGCTATACGCAGCCAAGGAGATTTCAGAGATTTCACAGTGTAATAAAAAAAAGCCCCCAAAACCTGTATTGTGATTAGGATCACTTTTCTCAGTAAAATAGCTCCTCTGTAAGTTTCCAAGTGAAACTCAGGTCTCAGAACCTGTGCCAAAGTAGGTGTCCTGGACCTTCAGGTTCTTGATTTTGTTCACTGAATGGTTCCATTATAAAGAACACCAGTCTTCACTTGTCGTTCCTTAACTTAGGGCATGTCAACACCTGACATTTCAGGATGGTGAAATGCAAATTTAAAGTGGAATAGATATTCTTGAATAATCCTATGCTCAGACATGCCTTTGCACTAAGAATGAAGTCCATGTGTCCTCAGGCATTCACTTCCTTCTTAACAAATGTGATCACATGATCTGTGTTCATTGGTCTGGAATTTGGATTATTAGTTGTCAAATGTTAGCTAAGATCCTACTCCTTATAAATCCGCGTATTAAATTTGAGCAGGTAACAACATTAAATCATTATTAACTTTTCCAGCTGGAACTTAAGTGTGTCCTGTTCCATATGTGGGTAGTGATGCTTTCTCTTTCATTCAGCTCTGTGTTCTTTGCAGACAATACTTCTATCCATCCGTATCATGCCCATTTTAAAGATGATGCATACCAGCAATATACAAAACAACATTTCTATTCTGAATTCTCCTTAGTCATATCCACATTAAAGACATTTTTTAAAGCAGAAAAAATATGGCTTTAGAGCACAGAAATTTTAGCCATAATACATGAAGCCGATATTCATGTCTTTTGTGTCCAAATCACAGAGCAGGCCCATCACACCTGTGTCACTATTATTAATGCCACAGGACAGACAGTCAGCATGCTATAAGATTTTATCAATTCTGAGCTGGTTGTACCACTTTGGTCAGTGTATGATATGAAAGTGAAACATGACACTTGATTGGGTGATCTGACCGGGGTATCTCACTTCATAAATCAGCGGGAGACCATGCTAATTTTATAGGTATGAAAGCTTACTGGAAATTTTAACATGTTATTCAAAACACTTTGAAGTTATGCAAATTTATGCTAGAAGTTCATTTCTATGGATAACTATATCTTGAAAGGAGTTGCTTGGCATGATTTTTTTTATTTTCTTAGGTTTCAAGTCAGTCCAAGTAGGTTTGCAGAAGCAGATGAGTCCTGCAAGCACCAAAAATTCTTATGGTAACACACTACTAGTTCAAAGTCACTAGCACAACACAGTTCCTGCAAATCCATCCATTAACCTTAGACCTCATAAGTAGTCTGCTAAAGTTAAACCACCTTCAGGCAGTCTGAAAGCAAGTTTTGATGCTAATCTTTAGGTTGCAGCTCACCCTGCCTGGCTTTGGTGTGTAAAACAGAATAAACAGGATGGGATGTAAGACCCTTCTGACTGCTACAGGGAAGTTTGATAGACTCTCATGGACCTTTACTCACTTTCCATCATGGGTGCTTGTCAAAATTGACAGAAACTACTTAGACAGCCAAGTCTTTTCCATACATCTCTAAATTACCATGCCATGCCAAAGGTTTTTATCAAATTAATTAAAACTGCATAAAGGTCAAGATTTGCTCTTGACAGCATTGATTTGTGAAGCAGTGAAAACTACTTCAGGTCTTTCACAGCTTGCTTCGGACCCGCAGTTGTGATCCATCTGAACTACAAAATGTCACAACAGTCACTTGAGGAAAATCTGCAGAAGGATTTTGCTCAACATGATCAGCAGAAGTATGCCCTTTGAGTTGATATATAGTGAAATTCATAACTACTTAATAAAAATGAAGAGTTAGAAACGTGACCAGAGCGAGACATAAATCATAAGGCACCTTCTTTCATTAAATAGCAGAATCAAAAAGGTTATTTTATTTTTAAATAGCAACCTTTTCTCATTTACAGAGATTTATATTTTAAATTCAGTATCTTTTTGACATAACCAAGGACTGTTGTCCAGTAGATACACTGTGGGCTACATTTGAGAGATTTGATTGCTAGCCTTTACTTATCCTCTCGTTTCCTAGCTGCACCAATTTTCAACAATAATGTGGACTGGTCACCATTTTCACCTTCTTTGAGAGAGGCCAAAAGGTTTGAGTAGGTTTGAAGGAAAGAGGCTGCTTAGCAAATTGCCTCCAGCTGTTTTGTCATGCTTATATAATCTAGGGAGTAGCATTAAACAATTTAAGCATATGTAACATGATATATCAATTTCAAGCTTTAGAAATGATCCTACTTTAGGGAAAGGTAATATGAAGACCATGATAATAGTTTCTTATTCAAAGGTGTGCAAAACTTAGTTCAGATAAAGGACAGTTATATAAATCTGTCTCTAAGTGAAGTAATCAGCTTAATTACATGCTTGCTTTTAAGCATATGCATAATTCTATTGAGTTGAGGGAGATCTGAGAAATCTGTGAAAGATGCAAGAAGTATTCACTTGTCCAAAGAGAAGTAGGAGACTGGTGCTACAGCCTGTCAAGCCATGTGTCTGCTGAAGGGGAGACTGAATTCCAGTCTATGCTCCAAAATTTCACTGCAGGCTGATCTCCCCCTCCTACACAAGTGAGTGTGTCCTAGGCTACAGAGCTAGTCTTTCTCTGTGCTCTTCATCAACAATTATTTACTCCTTCCATGTAAAATATAACAGTGTCAACAGAAGGGGTTGAAATAAACTCATTCACAGAATAGACCAAGAAACGTTGGGGGTCCTTTGTGAGTTTAAATCCTTTTGGAGGGAAGAGGACAATCACTGTTACCCTTCCCATATAGGGTTATTCACTGTGCTACTGGTTGAAGGGGGGAGGAGAAGAGTGCAACCCTGCAGCCATTGGCATTCTTGTGAGGTTCAGGCAACTGCAGATTTTAAGGGTGAGTTCCTGACTGCTGATGGCTCGTTGTGGCTCCCTAGACCAGACTTTGGAGCTGAACCCCCTCAGCAGGGTCAGAATGAATCTCAATTCCTCTCCTCAGCCTTTACTACCAGGTAATTTAGGTGGTTTGTCACTCAGTGACACTTGGTGCAGTTTTAGTTCTTCCCTTTCCTCAGAAAGGAGACTGTCTGAAGACTGAGTGCCGTTGGAAAGCAAGGTGACTAAAATGAAATACTCTACAGTGCTAATCATAGTGGATTTAATCCACTGCCGCTGGACCATTAAAAGACATGTGCGCTAGATGGCCCTGATGCTGAGCTTCATACCCACAGCAAAGGGACCATTAACCCTGTCTACATTGCTCAGCCACCTCCTGTAAAAACAAGCCTGAGCAAGATCGGTGTTTTCAGCATCGGATGGATCTTCAGTCTGTGAGCTGAGTCTTCTTGAATTATGGTGCAATATACTTCTCCAACGGAGTCAGTATGCACCATAAATACCACAGCCATAAAAGCATACTTGGCTGAATCCAGTCATGGTGTGTAGGGCACAGGAAGTGTGCAGAATTCAACAGAGCCTTGTCCCACTTGCCCCAAGAGTTAATTTGGCCTGTTATCTTTCTTGTCCTGTTAACATTTATTTGCACCCAATAAGGCACGAAATCATTACTCATGGTATATGTCCTAACATTTAATCCCATGGTGTCATATTTTAATTGGACAGAAAGAGTATCTAAATGGTTCTAATTCCCCAAGGATGTGGTTATCCAGTAATAATCACAATCCTTGAAGCTCCCTTATTACTTTTATTAAAATAAAATCCTTCATGACTGAAATACTACATATTTTCTAAATTGCATCAAAATGAATTTGATGGTTTAAAAGAACAGATTGCAAATTTAGTTCATACAAGACTGCCTATAAGTAATAGCTTATAGAGCACCTTTCACATTCCAAGTCCCCTAGCTATAAAATGATAACACTTCAAACACTCAAGAAATGTGGCCGAGGGCATCACATCTTTATGTACCCCATGAGGGGTCCATGAGGCTCAGAGCAATAAGTATGGTTTGAGGCTTCAGCCTTTGTTATGTATATCATATAACATGTGATCAGCTGGAAATGAAGCACCATTTGCTGTCACCTACTGGCCTTAGCTGATTAAGTCATTCCATGCAAATCATGAAGAAATGAAATTGCAGAAGAGAAGCTATGACTCAAATTTCAGCTTAGTCCTTTGGGCTACATCTATGCCAGTCAATGAAACAGGGCAGGACTCATGTTCTGAATTGGAGGGTAAGAGGCAAAGCACGGCTAAATGCACAGAGCTAAATCCTCTCCTCCCTTCCCCTTATGTGCAAACAGGGGAGATATAATCCCTCCTGACCCCAGCATAGGCACTGCCTAGGAGCACCCTGGGTGCACACCAAGTAGGCACTCTCAATCCAGCGATGAGCAAGAACGTGCAAGTGCCTGGGCCATTCCTGCTTACTTGGACGGACATCACATGGACCATGTGTGAGAGAGTACAGGGAGTTTTCTTGTTACTAGAAATGAAGTCAGCTCTGTTTTGAAGCCTGCTGCAAAAGAAGCAGGAAAAGCAAAACATTTAAGAGTGAAGTCTAGCTGATGTAATTGAAATTATGGAAAGTATTTAAATAGATGGAAAATAATGAACTTTGCTAGAATGTGTGAGGACATCAACACTAACTCATAATGGTCTCCTTGAGGTAAAGAAGAAACACCAGGAGACCTTTTAAGACCCCAGTGTTCTTCTTTTTCTGTTTTAGTGAAGATGCTATGAGAGCAAATGCAGCCCCAGAAGAGCCTGCCCAGCAGAAAGCACCCCCTTCCTGGCAGGCACATTGCCCCTTGGTGTTAATTGCAGTGTACCAACTCCTGACAGCCTTTTAATAGGCAAGGCAGGAGGGAAGGTGGTATTTTGTTATAGGTCTTTATAAAATACTAAAAGGCAAATTTAAAATGCTCATTACACTTGAGTAGCTCCACTCTACTTAAATATTGGCTCCAGGTTTACTTCATTATCCTCTTACCAGTAATTAAGCTACCTAGGGACAATCAGCAAATAATAAAATGCTGTGGTGGAGGAAATTAGTTTAGACTACAAAGAATTGAATGAAATTATTGTGCAAAATAGAAGAAAGCAACAGCATAAAAAAGATATTTAGCTATCTATGGCCCATTCCAAGGGCCATAATATTTCCTCTACATGAAATATATAAATTGAGGGTTTGGAGAAGTCCCTACTCATTTCTCCTCAATGCAGTTTATTAGGTAAATATGGCCTTTCTTTCCTACTAATATCTGATCAATGGGCTGGTCATTGTCCTAGACTTTCAGCTGTCTGCAAACCAAAGGATGAAGGCAATGCTTCAATAAAGCATAAGTCCGCTGTCTACCTCTATCTTCCACCCCATGGACTGAAGAATACAAATACAGAAATGCATGGAATAAGCTGATTTCTCCTACCTCGAGCCGGAAACAAGCAAAGCGTTGGAGTCAGGTCATCCTGGAAATGAGGCCAGGAACTTGGCTAGGCATGTCTACGCTCTCTTTTTTCCATCTCCTTCTCCCACTATAGCTCATGTAAGGAGACTGTAAATTTCTTTACTTGTCCTGGGGAAACTTTCCTGACCCTGAGCCCTAGGCAGAGTAGGGCAGGACGTGTTAACAACTGGGTTGAGAAGAAGTGAAATTGTTTGAACATTTGTGTTGATTTTATAGCATATACTCCAAAAAAGGAGTAAGGTATGACCATTTGAGAGAAGGAAAAGCAGAAGTGGGGGAGGAGATTTTATGTCATGTAGCAGCAGTAACTCCTAGTTAAATGATCTCAGTTCACTTGTCTGAACTAAGTTAGAGAACGAGTGACACACAAAAGATGTAAAACCTAGCACTTGACTGCTCCTTCTCATCCATGCTGCAAACACTGATGAAAAATCTGTGAGGGTTAGTTGATTCCTACAGATGTGAGAGAAAAATCAGCCATCAGAAGGCAGGTGAATTTCCAGAGGCAAAAGCCTTACACCATGAGGGAACTACATTAAAGGAACAACAACCCATGCCCTTTTAAAACTTGATGGGTGACAAACCACAAAAGAAACTGAGTACCTTCATGATGCACTTTAAAGAAAATCTGCCCTGGACCTTAAATGCTGTCAGGTGTTTTCGTCAATTCATCAGTTACAGAAAGTGGCTGTGTACTACTGGTGTTTGTAAACGTGATGGACACCTTTGATACCACAGGAGAAAAAGACAGACTCTTTTCTGTGTGACTCCTAAGCGCTTAATGTGTTAATACAATGTTTTTTCCACAGAACACAGCTCCCCCTCAAAAAGGTGAATTTGTTCAATTTCACACTGTAATGGACAAATTGAAGACAGCTAGCTTTACTCATCTGCGGTTTTTTGGTTTTGATTGATTAGTTGCTCTGTTTCAGGTTTTAGTGGAAGGAGAAACAAATAATGCAGCCAAACTGCTAACAGTATAATTAAGATTTTATTATTGTGCCAGTACTGTAAAACCTTAAATTTTTAGGACATGACTGAAGTAAGGCTCAGTGAAAACAAATGTATCCATGGCAGGGCATGAAGATCCACCTGGGTTTAGTAGCTCTCTGATTTAATATATTAGGACTTTAAAATAGAAAAGACCTAAAAAGGAAGTCAGGTCATTCCCTGTATTTATATCTCTATTTATATTCTCTGCTGTCCTGATGGTATTGCCATCAATCCAATATTGTAAAGTAAAGATATTTGGTTTGTTTCTAAAATCCAAAGCTGCTGAAGTCATGTGATTATAACTCCTTCTTTTTAGCTTTAGTAAGTTCTTTGTCCTGAGCAGTACAGTGAAAACTTTGTGAATTCTAAAAAGTCAAAACCTAAAAGGCAAATGCAAAATCTAAAAACGTGTGTGGGTCTTTGAAATATATTTTTAGTCCTTCCTTATGATACTCACAGGGTCTGGCTCTACATTTTTTAGTACGCAGGGTAGGTAAGGCTAAATACTTAAGTTTCATTCACAGCCATAGAAAAAGAAAAATATATTTGTCCCTGGGCTATATTCCCTTTGAAAAAGGCTTGTGTCCTATGAAGACTATCAATGCACTCAATTGAAAACAAGCTTTTCACAGGCTGTTTCAAGTATATAAACAGGTTCTCATACATTGTAGAGAGACTGACGTGAATGTTTCATTATCAGGACTTAAGAATAATTGCAACCTGTTTTAAAGTATTCTGTTAGACATTTTACATAGTTTTTCTTATCTGTTTTATGAGAGCTATGTATGTATAAAGAAATCTGGTTTGTTTGTTTGTTTGTTTGTTTTTAATTAATGGCATGCTGAAATTAATGGATTTTGGTGATTTAAAGAAAAAGAAATATAGGCTGAGTTGTTTTTAAACCTAGAGGAAAGTAAAACATTTTCCAATACTGGGTAAAAAAAATGTGATGTACGTATGATGATCTGTATGATCTACATTCTGGAACTTAAAAAGTGGCATTTAATGTGGTGTATGAATTGTTAATTAAATATTAGTAATGGTGTGGTTATTTTTCTCAGTCAACTACCATAAGTGAAAATTTACTAAAAAACTTAAATACACTTTCAAAAATGACCTCTCTTAAAACTGCTAGAAGGTTGTAAGCAGAATCCTTGTGGTTATAAGCAGAATCCTTGCATTATACAAGTTGAAATGCTATTTCAGATAATGATGTAATAGTTAATATTTTCTCTAAGAAAGCATAGTTAAGAAATATGTTCCAAAGTGGACCAGTTTAAATTCTCCCAAGAAATGTACTATGAAAACTCACTAATAGGAGCTGTTCTCCAATTGACAGTATAAACAAGACTTCTTTTCCAGGCACTAAAAGTGGAGGAAAATAAAAGTTGAAATATGCTACCTTGCTAATCTTGATGCAACCTTTCCTGGGATAAATTATTAATATTGCTTTGTCCAACTAATACATCATAAATTATAATTCTATCAAAGTCTGTTAGGTGGCTTACTGAAAGACTGCTATTCATAGCATGTAAAGTCACTTCTTCTGCAGGAAGAACATAATTTCTTCACAAAGGGGTTTTTCTTTTTTCTTCCAGTGCACTGTATTTGAAATTCTTTTATATTGATTTCTTTTTTAATTTTTAATGTAAACAGAATATGGAAGGCACAATGATTATCAAGATCTATTATAGCACTATATTTAGTTTAGAAATAATAAAAAAGATAAATAATGAATAGGCAGCAAAGGCTTATCTTCCTCACTAGCCTGCTCCATGTAGCGCTTTGTTCCAAAGTTATTGGCATTTTCAATAAAATGTATCAGTAAAGTTAGTCAATTAAAACTTTACTGTGATTGAATAGCAAGATTTATCCTGCCTGTGGAGCTCATGGGAACTTGGAAACTTCATTAATCTTACAAACTCATGTTTCTTTTCTGTACTAGGCTTCACATTCATAAATATAAAGCACATGGTTGTGGCTACCATTTCTTAGCTCTTTCACTGCCGCCAGGCTGTGATTGTGTCTTGACAGCGTTTTTAATGGTTTGCCCATTCAGAAGAACAGAACGCACGTTGAGTTCCTGCAACCTGCAGCTATTCAAGACGACAACCAGGTATTACTGAGACATGGAAGTAAACACACGCTCGAGCCCTAGAGCTTGATTTTCAGCCACTAGCATCAGTGCAAATACACCGTAGCACTACAGAAATTGTTTCAGCATTACTCAGAAGGTATGATTAGGAGTAAATCTAGTCCAAGCTGCTGGATGTCACTCAGAGATCAGAAACTGTAACAGACAGAGTAATATGAGAGACATGATTAAAAATAATAAAGCTCGGTGCCCTCTCTCTTTTCTCCATGTAGACTTATATCTCCACTGCATAGTGAAGGTGGCATCAACAGATGTCCCTCCTGGAGAGCCAGGTAACGCTGCGGGGCCTAAGCCAGGGAAAGCCTAAGGAAAGCTCGCAGCTACCCCATACAGTAAACGTGAGGTGGGGTGCCTGCTCACAGGGAGTCAGCTGCTTGGCATTGCTTCTGCAGTAGACCCCGGACACAGTTGTCACAGCAGGACAGACTGACCGTGCATTCACATCCTCATCCATTTCACTGTGAGGGTTTGTGTCCCTTACCCTCCTACCAGTGCCTCCAGAACAAACCGAGTCACATTAGCGGGATATCCCAGGAGGGTTTGCATTATCACTAGCTGTCCTCTGAGGACTCTTGGTGCCTGCTGTTAGCAACATTTTAAAGAACTTATGCAAGGTCTCGTTTTGGCAACTTCATCAAGCATGTGCTGTATTAAAAGGAGGGGTTCTTCTGCTTTGACTATTTAGAATTAGGTCTGCACAGTGCTTTGCTTGCCTAATTCCCACTTAGCACATTTAAATCTGATTTTAGGTGCAGGTGAGATCTGTAAAAATATTGTTTATTTCCTTCTTAAATTTGAAGGTGCCCAATGACTTTTTGTATCTACGTTTTTGCTCCAGGGTGCATGTGAAACAGCAAAAGACTTGGCAGCAAAAGCACTTTACAACTTGCATACACTTATGAATTGGGACAGATACTCTTGATATGTCCCACAAGCATTAACTCAGTAAGTATTCTCAAGACTCATTTGTCCCACACATAAGAAAAAGTCGTATTTGTGCCCATGGTTTTTATCCTTCTCAGAGCGCTCACCTGGAATGTGTGATACACAGTTTCAAACCTCTTTCTAATTTCTCCCTTCACTGCTGTGATTATTAAGCACCAATATATTCCTGGATTGGAAATGTCTCTTCAGGTTGAGTTATTGCACTTCTACCTGCATAAAAAAATACAGCCTTCAGTCCTAGGGCTATAGGAATAACAGCAGCTGGAGATGATTGCTGCAGGGCCCAGGGTCCTGCTCCTGAGCTTATCACTTCTTTTGGTTCATGCCGTTGGTGCTGAGCTCCTGTTGGACCTGCAAACAGAGAACAGCCCTGCTGCAGTTTGCTTCTGGCAGTTCTCCAACATGCACCTAATAACAGAGGCTGAAGTGGAGGCCCTCAGGCAATTTTACAGCTTGGAGGGAAGGCAGTGGTTCAGGACCCAATTCTGAGCCCTTTGGGGACCCTCGTACCCCCATGGAACAAAGAGAGGTTAATGCCACAGAGAGAGAGATCCCTTAGGATCCCACTTAGGTTATTTACATCAGTGTTCGTTACAGCCAAAAGTGCCTTCATGCTTGCAGCTGGCATATGAAGGCATACCCATGAAGGGCTGAGGAGCAAGATGTCTCTAAACTTATTTTTCAGGTAGATACTAGAGGAAAGCATTTCCCTACAGGTGAAAGAACTCCATTCTAACAAAACTGGCTCATTTATAAATAACCTCTCTCTTCTGTTAAAGTTGTTGGACTACTATATATACATTTCTTTGCTGAAGTAAATCTCATCTGCATGAGAAAAAAAGGAACTGTGTCCCTGACTTAAAAACACAAATAATGCTTCCAACAAGTAGGTCCTGTAATAAGTCACATTTTTTATGATCTGTAGTTGTTTTACATTCAGCAAGGCTTAGATAAGAACTAGAAGAGAGGAGAGGAAAGAGAGTGAAGAAATAATATTTAGAAACCAAATGTCATTTTTTTTTGGAGGAATCAAGATCCTTCTAGATATTGCCTCTTTATTTCTTATTTTAATATTTCTATAAATTCCTTGTTGGCAACAGTCTCAGTCATGATAACGTTCAGGGGCTTTCTCCACTAGATTTTACATCTCTCTTACACATATAGATATTTTCTGCCTATTGACAATTTTTGGTGTTGCTGTTAGAGGAAAGTCATTCAAGGTGGAGGAACTTCTTTGGCTGATTTTTGTGGAGGACTCCAGCAGAGAGGATAATTAAGTGGGAGCTTCATTGCACTGCTTCCTTCTTGCCTCAGAGATCTCTTCCTTCAGTACCCACTTCCTCAGGAATGTCATTGCATCATTATATATGTACAGACATAGGAAGAAAAGTTGCGGGAACACAAAGTTTTGCTTCCCATTTTGAATATAAGAAGCCTCTGCACTCCAAAGTCATTTTCTCTCTTTGATGAAAATGTCACACGTCATTTGATTCCTTAAATTCAACTGCACCTCCATGAAGAAGAGATCCCTGCAATGCTTGCAGAGGTTCTGTACTCTAAGCAGAGGGAGTTGATTGTATTTTAAATCTTCATATAAAGACTATTACTAAGCAAAGAAGATCTTGTAAAGTACGGTGCATAATAGGCTCTCAGCTGTGTAGCTTGAGAACGGTTTCATTATGTGCTATTAAAGCTGGCTGGAAATTTTCAGCTCTTTGGAGTCTGCTGTCAGTGCCTGGGTTTTCACCTAAAATTGGAACACCACCAAATTCAAACAAATATTAGAACCCTACATACAATGGAGGACTTGTTAGCATAGCTCCATGTGTCACAAGTTTTATCTATATCTAGCACATACTGCAGTTCTTTTTAAGCAAAAATGACAGAGGTCTCCAATTTTACAGGCAGATTGGTCCTCTTGCTGACAACATCAGTGGGGATTCACCTTCTCTTTTTCAGTTCATAATGCTGCAGAAGCTTGTTTTTTGCAGATCTAATTATTCCTCATAGGAGTGGTGAAAACAAACAAATGTATATATCTTCCCTCTACCCAGGTCTCCTTAGGTCCTTGATTTCTCTTCTTCCTTCTTCCTTTTTATTTGTTGAGAAGGAGTTTTGGCAAAGCATTTATTCCTTCTGTTTGTTTCAATGGAGCTAAAAAGAAATCTCTATTTTTCTGCCCATATATCCTTGCTTATAACAGGCAGTTATAGGTCGTGGGATGTGGTTCCTTGGTAAATTCCTTGCAGCACTTGTGATGGGCTGTGTTTGCTGCCAGTCCCCACACTGCTGCAAGGACATGAGGCTGGCAGCAGTGGCTGAGCTGGTCCCTGCCAAGGGGAGCTGCTGCAGCCAGCAAGGTGGGTGCAGCAGCAGCACTGCTGTGATGAAGCTGGAGCCTGCAGGCGGATGGTAGGAAAAAGCAACTAATGGTGTCAAGGATGCTCTCCAGGGCTGCTGGGCTGCAGCATGGGGGAAAGGAGATGGCGGAGAGCTGGTGCGAGGTCCCATGCAACCTACCCTACCACAGACCTGGCACTTGTCCGCTCTTCATCCAACTCAATACCCTGACATGTCTGTGCCACAGCTCGGTCTGTCAGTGAAAAGCTTTGACCAGCTTCTAAGTACAGAGGAACAAAGTCAGATGTTGAATTAAATCGCCATAAGACGAGTTTGTGCCAAATTGTGTCTCTGGCTCTGTATTTAACCAGGAAGAGAACTTTGACTTTACAACACACCTACTCATAGACCCTTTTTATTCTTTCTTATGGTTTATGCCATTCTGGGGCCTTACTGTGGGAAGAGCACTGTAGTTAATAGGTGAATAGAGTATGCCCATCTCCAGTCTGAACTCAGTGTGCTCATCTCTGGTACTGAATTTACTCAACTCTTGCTGCCTTTCCAAAACACCAAATGGGCAGTGGAATCTGTTTGGTATTTCTCACTATACCTCTTGTGTCAAAAAACAAAAAAATATCACTTTACCAAGACTGATATCTAGAAAAAACCCCACATCATTCACACTTCTTTCCATTAACTTGCATGCTTTGTTACTGGTAATGATATTCCATGGTCTCCATCTCGACGTTGACCATATTTCAAAGGCGAAACAAATCTTCTGAGCAAATCAAAGGATTTTCCCTTAGAAACATCTCTTGGTGACTGTGTGGGGAAGGACAGATCTTGCTGTAACGGCACATTTTCACTGCGCTGAAGAGGAGCAATGAGTTGTCCCCAAAATCCTGCCACCACCATAGTAAGAGAAATCCACTGAAAATTTTCTTAGCTCCAGTCACTGGTGGGCTACACCATACTATATGTGGAATGTACTGCTTGGAATTTTTTTTTCCTGGGGAATCTTGACAGGGACAGGAAAGGGCATTATACATCACCCCGGTAATTCTTTCTCCTTTCCCTATCCTCCTGCTGGATTGTTACCAGACAGAAGGAACCTGTTTCCATGAGGGCTTAGAAGAGGGATAGCATTGCAAGAGTAGCCAAAAAACACTTCTGTGTTCAAATACAGCAACTGCTATGGGAAGGTTTTTGGTCAGGCCTGGAGAGGGGAAATGCTATCATAATTTCTAAAGGATGGCATGGCTTGCCACAGTGAAAGAAAAATAATTTAAAAAAATAAGAAAAGAAAAGAAAAAAGA
>NW_008795253.1:176298-203514 GCF_000699145.1 Aptenodytes forsteri | reverse complement strand
AAGAGAAGAGAAGAGAAGAGAAAAGAAAAGAAAAGAAAAGAAAAGAAAAGAAAAGAAAAGAAAAGAAAAGAAAAGAAAAGAAAAGAAAAGAAAAGAAAAGAAAAGAAAAGAAAAGAAAAGAAAAGAAAAGAAAAGAAAAGAAAAGAAAAGAAAAGAAAAGAAAAGAAAAGAAAAGAAAAGAAAAGAAAAGAAAAGAAAAGAAAAGAAAAGAAAAGAAAAGAAAAGAAAAGAAAAGAAAAGAAAAGAAAAAAAGAAAAGAAAACCTTTGGAGCATTAAGTATATAAAATGTCTGAGCACAGATTCCCTCAGTAAGTAAATTGGAAATGCTATTATTCATAAGTATGCAATCTTAAATCAGCTGGTGACTGAACCATATCCAGAACTTAGGTACCAAAAATTAGGCTACCTGTCTCCCCTGTTCCCTGCAGCTTTTGTAGAATTAGTATATAATATCATATTAAGAATCAAGGGGGAAAAATATCTACTTGGAAAAAAAAAATAAAAGAAGAAAAGAAAGGGGAGAATGATTACCAAATTTTTTAGAAAAGACTCTATTCTCTTTTTCTCTCATGGATACTATAAAAATTTACCACCACTAAGCATCCTCTCCAGGGTACTGAAATCTTGTATCCTCCTGTGTCCTTCTGAAGACCAATGGCTTGTTAGTCAGCTAACAGTGCTTTTTCAATGCCTCTATATAGCCTCCAGCCCTGCCTGAAGCCACAGCAGACAATTCCTTTGACATTGCTTCTTACCAGCTTCCCTTGCTCTGTCTGTGTTTTAAATGAAGCTCCCCGTTCTTATATATGCCATTCTGAATAATACAGGATATGGGAGGCTGCTGCTTGATGCTCAGTTAGCCAACTAATGACCTGCAAAATGGGTGTATATAGATAAAAATTGGTTGCACAGGAAAGACCTCTTTTATCTTTCTTATGAAATTATATTTAGGAAACTGACAAGATCTAAGATTTCTTCTTCCATCAGAGTGGAAATGCTTTTCACAGTCAGGATCCCCCACTTTCAGCCAGGGTAATATTACTCTTTAAAAACATTCTTATGATTTTGTACTATGCACTGGGTATGTTTCAGGCAAGTTTTCACATCTGTCTGGAATGTCCGTCAACACTGGACATGTAATATCTTTATTATATATTCTCCTGCCATGTAAGGAAAGATTGCCTGTTCCCAAGGTAGATTTCATAATAGGAATAGTGCTCAATCTTGGGGACACTCCCTCTGCTTCCCTGTCAGATGGTGTGACTCCAGGAGTCTCCTGCTCCCCAAAGCCACCAAACAAGGAGATCCTCTGTGACATGGAGCTGCTGCATTATAAATAACTAGAAGTACTCACTTTTAAGAAGATTCTGCAGTGTTATTTGACCTCATGTGTTTGCATGAGCTGTTTGCATGCTGGTCTCCCAGTCAAGTCCAATGATCATGGCCAAAACTTTGTAGTGTTAAAGTTTCATTCTTTATTTTCTCACAAAAATAAAGGAGGTGCACACACAGATAGTCCTCTCCATTCATGAACTACATAAGCTGTTCCACCATAGTCACCTCTCTGGCATTGCTTGCTGTATGGTAACGAGTGTACTAGTTATATTAACAGGAGCTATTGTGTTTTCATTGGTGCTGCACAGGCTTTTACAGAGGTAAAAGGTCTGGGACCCAGCTCAAATCTTTTGAAGAGCTTGAGAAGACCTTGATGGACAAGTGATAGACTTTGGATTACTCACATTACAATGTGTTTCTCTTATGTAGGAGCCCCAAACAGTTATCACTGTTTTCAAGGGTAAGCTTGAAACAGGTCATTAATGCAGTGACTGATAGAAGCGAATTGCTTTGAAAACAGAAGACTGAGATGATTATGGCAGATTACAGCAAGATCAAGAAGCAAAGTTCCAGTAAGAATCTCCTTACTGGAAAGAGAAAAGAGCCAGAGGGAGAAAAAACCTTGCCTGTTAATATTTAAGAGTTATTTAAGTTCTCTGTTCATCTTGTGACAGAAAAACATGGCATGTATCTGAAGAAATTTATAAAGAATGTATGGAAAAATAGTAGAAAGATATGGAGATTTCTATCACTTACTTCCTTTTCTTCCATTTTACTTAATAAGAGGCATGACTATCTTGAGGTAATCCTGATAATCTGGGTGTGTTGGATAAGGTAATATTCATTCTGCAGTAATATTTATATGCTAAGAAAATGCAAATGTTCAGGGAAAAATACAAAATTTGGGTAATTTCCTCCAGAGGAAATTTTTAAGATATGATGTTTTGCTTTGTGCAAATTTCTTACCACAGGAGATAGGATCCTTAAAACTGCTTTTTTTTCCCTAAAACAGGTGGGTGAATGACAGATTTCATTCTTGGTTTGCTGATAGTCTTCTAACCAGGTTACTGAAGGGCTGTGGTTTGTGGCATGTGGCATTTGCTGAAGAGGAAAAGGATATGGTTCAAATATTCCTGCTTGGGATGAAGATATTCCTTATATAATAATATTCCTGTGGTCTGGAAGATGCACAAAGGCTTAGCTGATACTAGCAGTAATATCAAGTGAATTCAAATTAGATATGCTTATTGCAGTTCAAAGACACTGCTTAATAGTGTCATGTTGTTATGGTTGGGAGAACAGAGGATTCTGTTTCATAGAGCTCAAAGATTTTTCTTCTCAGTCCTCTGAATTTCAGTGACTTTCCCAGCCAAGATCCTTGACTTCCAAAGTTAAATCTGTAAGCAAAAACTTAAACTCCAGATAAATTGAACTCCAAAGCCTTTTGTGTCAGCTGCCTACAATTCTCTTATACAACGAAATGCATTTTAGACAGAAGCCCTAACCTGTACATGGAACCAAGACAGATTAATTAATTTCTAATGCATTCCTGAAAGGGGGCTTACCATCAAACTTGATTTTGTTACAAAACTTATTGCCAGGACATTCAAAATGTAAATATAATTACTTATCTGTTTATAAAGGAGTTGAAAAAATAATTGGCTATAAGGCATTGCTAGAGCAAAGTAGAAGTCATTAAAGCAGGATATGAAGGGCAAGCAAATCAAGTGCTATTTCCTGATGATGTAGTTTGTGACATACTGATACATGACATGGAAACACTGCATTAAAAAGTAAGCTGTTTTTTCTTTTTTTAAAGTAAATCTAATATGTAGTGATCATATCATAACAACAAATTTCCTATTAGACTAGACTTCCATAAAAATAATAATTAAAGCCATGAGCTTACTCAGAAATAAACCCCATGTTTTATTCCCCATTTCATCTTGTAGGCACCCTGTTTAGCTGCTGCTCACATTTTAATGATCAGGTACTACATATTGCCTTCAAATCACAGAGAATTGTTTTCAACACTGCCATTGATTTTACATATTTCAGACTAAAATAATTATATATTGAAAAGTGTAGTTAAAATATGCTGAAGAATAGCTACATTTCTTACAAACAATAACGCACTGTGGTAATGTTAAAGACATTTCACAGCTGTTAAAGCTGACTAGGTTATTTGGGATGAAATTCATTTGATTGACAGCATGTTTTTGCTAAATCTGAAACTGGAGAACTCCCAGTCAGCCAAGTACTAAGGGAGAAACCAGAGAAAAGAAAAAGCCTGGGAGAGGTCATCCTGTGTATTAGCTTTGTTCCTGTACATACATAGAAAAGTTTTTAAGTCCTTCACCTGTATGATCACCAATGACACGGTAGGTCATTTCTTCACTTCCAGTGAAGAAAAATTGCAACAGATAAGGGCATCCCTTGTTTTGAAATCTTTCATTTGAGGCATTTTGGCTTGAAAAACTTTCATCAAATTCAAGACCTAGTTTTTTTGCATCTAAACTTTTTTCAAATGCCAGAAGAAGCCTGCATGTATTCTTGCTGGCATGGCCTTAGCCAGGGGCAGTCCCCATAAAGTTGTCTATGAACTCTGGGTTTTATTTTTGGCATTTGTGCTCAGTTACCTCAAACAAGAGTGCTCCGTACTAGGAATGAATTAGTTCTCCCTCACACAGCTCTGTGCCTTGTACAATTGCATGTATTGAAATGAGGAACCCTCACACCAGACAACTCCTGCTTTTGTGAAAAAACTTTTAGAGTATTGCTTTTAGGGCCAACACAAAGCAAGAACCCAGATCTGAAATATCAGATGTTGCTGCCCAGAAATGTTGTTCAATTATTCATTGTGGATGTCATGACTTCTTGGCAGTGTTTGGGGAACCACAAATGAACAGTGCAGTTGTTTTCTTATATATTTAATTCAGCTATCCAAACTGCTGGTGCCAGAACTCTCTAGGTATAAACTGGAAACTAATTTACTGGTGTGAGCTGAATGTGGAAATCACACATGGGCAGAAATGTCCTTATAGGCCTGACCTGGCATGTAGAGTGCCACTTGGACCACCACCGTGACCAACACTCCTTGAGAAGACACACCCTCTTCCCTGCTTTCTTGTGGGCATCATGAGTGTTGGCACAATTAAACTACCCATCCACCCAGGCAGTACCCGGACAAAAAGTTATTTATAAAATGTGCACGTATTTGTAAAAATGCCCATAAGCCTTTGCACCCCTCTGTGCCTCTGCTTAAGGACCCCTGTGGTCCTTAAGTATGGTAAAGCCACCGGAGTTTTTCTGAAAAATATCATCCATTTATTTTTGGCAAGATTTTCCCTTGCTCCTGTTGCTAAGCATTTATACAAATAGTCATGCTGATTTCACTAAAACTACTCACTGGATTATGAACTTCTCTGTTCAACCACATGTTTTACAAGAAAGGCCTTACAGACCAGGAGGTTCCTAAGATGATTAATGTGGTGAAGAGTTTTCTTCCTTTCTTCCTAATGGAGCTCTAACACAAACTCTAGTACACAGAAAATTTGACTTGAGTTTTTACGGCTGTGAGTCAAACTCAAGTACTCCTGTCTCTGAGGAGCTCTCTGCTTAATTGATGAGCTTGATTTGTTCAGGACAGATTGGGAGCAGATGGCATATCTAGTTGTGAAAGGGCTATGCAGTGTCTGCTGAGAGTTTTGTCCTGTTTTGCTTAAAATCTTATGATATTGCTTGCTGGAGTTTTTTTTCATAGTTCTCCTGAGACCAGCTCCAAGAAGGGCTGCACCACTCCAACTACAGCGCAGCCAACAGAAGCTGTAAAAGGCTTAGCATCTTCCAAGATTTGGCCTTGCCGGTGACTAGCCCTTTGAAGCCAGCACTTTGCATGTGTTGTCTCTAAAGTAGCATTCTTTCTTTACACTGAATACACAGTAGGAGAAAAGTAATCATTCCTCCCCCTTTTCAAATCCTCTCTCTCCCTCCCCATCCCGCACCCCATTCTGGCCTGCACAAGCAAGTATAAGGTCATCTGCAGGATGCTTTCCTTCTTCTGTGGAATAGTTCCCCTTACTATTTCCCAGACATTAGTGTTTCCTGTTCAGACTGATTGCTTTTGTTTTACTTTCCAAGGTCTACTTTTTAAAAAGCTATATTTGTTTTGTACTTTTATTCTATTCTTAGGCTAGGGAATGTAATGAATAAGAAATTAATTCAACCCTGGCACTCCTTCAGTTCCTTCACAGCTCCCAAACATACACAAACTGCTCACCTCCTGCTCACCATTTACTTTCTTCATGTTTTACCCCCTTGTTTGCATTTCTTACTCAAAAAATATTTTAATATAAATAAGCTGTGAGTTTTTACAGCTTTCTCTGGTACAGCTCAGAGCTTAACTCTCATGTGCCTCTGCTGATTCCTCTTGTTCTGACAGGATGCAAGTGGTAATCTTGCAACCAAATGCAAGGCACTGGGCTCACTTTCCAAATACCAAAGATAATGTGTCTTGTTCATAATGAGATTACAATCAAGGTCTGAAATTCCTTTGTCTCAGCAGCTCTGGGGGCTCACACTTTCGGAGGTGATTACATTTCCTACTGGTGAAGGATCTTTTAGCACTATTTCTGCAGACCTTGATAGATTTAGCTTTGAAATGAGGCATGTTACTGCTCTAATATTATGCTCTTTGGGTAGACTGTTTGTGTGCTCTGCAGACAGCTCACTGCATTTTAAAAGCACTATTATTTCCTGCTACAGAAAGCATCTAAAACTGTATCAAGCAAGCCTGTCCTTTTAAAGGTTTCAAGTGTGGGGCTAAAAAACATGTTGGAACAGGTATGAGATGAGTGGATTTCAATTCTATGTGATCTTTTTTCAGGAGAGATGTGTCCGTATGTGCTCCAGGCATCAACTTGTGTAATGAAAGTTAAACTCCTAGAGGTCTTGATTATTACTTACACATCTGCAGTGCACCAGTAGTGGAAATGGCACACAAAAAAACCCCCCAAAACAAAACACAAGTTTTCTCACAGTCTATGAAGTACACCATCACTGTAAAACTTTTTTAAGTGGGTCACACGTAGCCTAGCCTAACTTCTGGCATATATACATTTACCTGGGAATTTCTGTTTAATTTTAAACTTTTATTAATCTATGACATATTTGATCACTGAACCTATTCTGAATTTTTATGGATGCCAAAAAGAGAATTCATCTCCTTTCTTCGTATGCACGTTACTCTAACCACAGACACTTTTATAATAATTGTTATCATGAGAACTCTTACTTTTCAAATAGATACAGAGTTCATTACAGATGCTTCACAGAAACCTCTGCGAAACAGTAAATATCAAGAGTCATTATGTGGCCTTTAGACAAAGGCTCACATTTGCACCTAACGAGAGTGACTGATAAACATATACCCTTAAAGGCCATTACAGAAAATTTCTCAGCTGAGTAGAAAGTCTGTAAACACTAACCTTTGCCGAGGTCAGTGAAGACCTTTCTTAAGAAAGGTCTAGATCATCCAGAGCTAGATTATCTTTAGCAAGTAAGTTTTTTTCTTCACGTTGTGGAATTACCATTTGAGTAGATTTGTGGGCTCGGGTGGTACTTGCCAAGCCACCCACAGCTTAAGCTCTTCAGTCAAAAACTGTGATCCTCAGAATGCCAACTTAGCTACTGCACTGACTGTGAAAGGGCCAAAGCCCGCAGCCACTTCTGCCTACCACCTCACTATTAATAAAGTACCTGCTTGTGAAGGTGCTCATGAGCACGTTTATCTGCCCACGATGAGCAGTTGGCATCTAGCTCTTGCTAAAGCTCTGCTGGGCTGCTGCTGGCTCAGGGCTGTCCATGCAGGAGCACACCAACCTCTGCTGCTGGCAGTCCCTCTATGATCGTGATGGGTATTTGCTCTGTAGTCAGTACAGTCATGCAGAAAGAGACAGACCTGGGTGTAACCTCTTCCTCTGCTTCTGAGCTGTGTCTCTCAAGAACGTGCCTCACTTCATGCCCAGGCACCCAAGGAAGCATCCTAATACACCAGCTAGCCACTACTTGGGTGGAATAGTAAAGAGGGGAACACAGCTCTTGGCTCCTTTCACTGAAGTGTCTGTTTGGCATAGAAATTTGGTATTTAAATGAGAACTATGCTCTTCATCTAGCAGTAGTAAGCTTGCCAGCAGTAAATGAGAACCATGTCCTAGTCCTTGTTCTACTGAATGTTTGCTTATCTCAGTGTATACATTCCTTACATAAAATCTGTAAATATTCAGTGGGACAAAAGTCCACACAGGGGAGTACTTCTTTTCTACCAAGTGCTTTTTCAAGAGTGGCTTAAGTGATTGCCTCAGGAGATGTCGTACAATCAGTCGGAGTTAACAAAGTGATCCAGGTGAAAACTCACATCAAGAGGTTCAAAGCATGTCAAAAACAGGGAATGAGGAGCATTGAGGAGCTCTGGCTAAAATGCTGTAGTTTGTCAAATACATAATATAGAATTAACATTTATTTTTAGTAGGAACAGAACAAAGAATAAAACATGGATTTTCCCCAGTTCAAGTTAAAAATTATTTTATTATAGAATTTTTAAATTAATCAAGACTCACTTTAAAGTCCTCTTTACTGATCTAAGAACTGTCTTTTGACCTAAGCATTGATCAAATAGCTAAGGAAAATTTTTCATTGACCTTACTGGAAACTCATTTGCTCTTTTGTGAGCAGTGACGTTTCATGCCACAGTAAACAAAATACGACAATAGCTGAAAACAGCCTAATATGGCTCCATTAATAACAAAAGGGAGAAAAATCTTCATTTTTTAAAGGACGTGACTTGCTGATGGCGTGTAATTCAATTCCAGTCTAAAACGAATGTGACCTTGTTAGCCTTGTTTGGACTTGGGACCATGCTAACCATTGATTGCTGATGTTTGGTCAGTTCTGAGCATGGGCAGAGCAAGTTTCTCTCTTCCCTCTTTCAGATGTCATGGTGATAGGAAACACCAGGCTAAGATAAAGGCTCATACCAGTAAGTGTTCGTTCATCACAGGAATTTCTTTCAGCAATTTTCTTCTTGTGATTATTTAGATTGTCGCATCTTTAACACACACTTCCATATCATAGTGGGACAGGAATGATAATTTCAGTGATGCATGAGACATTCAGACATGATGAAAACGGCCATCTATTTATGCACCTGGAAAAGGAAGTAACTAATCAATAAAGCGTTGAGAACACCATTGATGCTATCTAATAATGCTGATTATGGAAGCAGTGTGATCGAACTGTTTTATGAATGAAACTTGGGCAGACTTTGGGCTTGTTAAATCACAGTGTGGTTTCATGCTCTTTTGGCTGTAAGTTAATTGAATCTGACCTACGAGGAAGTTTGTTACAGCTTGTCTCCACAGAATTATAGCCAATCTTGTTGTTTTCCTAATTAAAACCCTGATTAATGTTAAATTCCCTCAAACTACTCAGACAAATGTTGTCATTGTCAGCATTTATTGGCATCAAAACAAATTAGATTTCAGCTTTTTCTAATTTTAAGTAGTTCTCAAAATGACATCATATACAAACAGTAGCTAATCATTCTGAGAATAATTCTCATATTTTTAACGTAAATACTTCAGTTATTCACTTAAGAATAATTTTTATCCCTTGTATACTCCTACCTATTATCTGACACTACAGCTTTTCCCATAGGAAGTGAAATATATTTTACCTTTTAGTTTTTAATAGGCTTTGTATGACTTTTTAATGTATTCCCTTGAGAAAAGATTTTATCTTCAATATGACTTAAAGTTTACATTGGTCTCTTTAAAAAAACCCAGCTGACACCACAGGATGAACTTAAATCACAAAGAAACATGTTGGAAATTGTAGTTACTGTAACTGTGCCAATAAGGAAAATGTACATTGGATGCAAGCAAAAACAAAGGAAAGTGATTTTGATTTATAATCTATTCAACATAATATGTGTTAGCTTAGTTATATTATTTGCTTTGTGAAACCAGGAAATGTATAAAATGACTCTTTTTCATTTTACCTGAAACATTCCATTCCCTTTTTGGTGCAACACTCACTTTACTTTTTTAGATATTATTCACTTTATTTCTCCCTCCTCCAGTGAAGTAAACATTTACAAAAATTGAGCAAGTAGAAATTTCTAAGTGAATATGCTCTTTGAAAAACAGAAGTCAATGTGTATCCTTCTGGAAATGTTGAAATAAAGTATTTTAACAGTTCTCTTTTTTTCCCCTGAATAATGTCAGTCTTCCCAAAACGCTAGCTTTTGGTAAGTTGTCTCCTCATCAAAATATATTTAGTCAGTCCTGCTGTAAATAGAAAATACTGTAAAAGCACATAAAAATGTGAGCTTAGTAATTTGGGGCAAATCTGAATAAAACATTCTTTGAGAAACCAAGGAAGCCGAGGTGTTCTTTCCATTGGAGGTGACGTAGAAAATAGGACAGACAGAAAACATCTTCAGGTTTTTTCTCTTCCACACTAACTCGTAACCAAAACAGCCGTTGCAGCAGTTACATGTGATACACTTCTGTATGTGCTTTAGCACCATCTAGCAACCCTCCGAGATACTGCACGGCATCACCCGTTTCCCCTTATGCATATGCCTTTAAGCAGAAATCTAGACTATTGCTTTTAATTTCCCCAAATATAGTCGTAGATGTTGCCAAATAATATGCTTTAATACGAAATAATATCCAAGAGTACTGGGGCAAGTCAAGATAGGATTTCCGAAGTACGTAATGCTTGCAAACTGCACCACAGGGTGCCTGGCAAACACTATCTCCAGAGCTGTTTGTATACGGACTATCACTCACCTTTTGCTGATACATTCACGCATTTGTTAGGTATGTGCTGATACGGTACCACGCAAGGTCCTCTTATCTGGTAATAAATGTGGAAGAGAGGGTCAGCATTAAAACTGGATCACCTTTATGTGAATTGCACTGAGCTCATTCTTTCACTGGATGTCTTCTAGTGCAAATCAGACTTGTAAAATCTTACTGTTATGTATAGCTCTGCATCACCTATTTTTACCACTATTTCTCCGAAGCAGCCGTTAGCCAGTGATGATATGTGGGACATCTCCTTCCATTTACATACATTCAAGCTCTGAGCTAGACACCAACCTGTGGCTAACACAGCACAGTTTTGAGAACTGCTACCACAGAGGAAGTTCTTTTAGGTAGTAGCTCTGATGTATAGTAACTTTTTTTTGACTGCTCTTTAAGGACATGAATAAGAACCGAACACTAACACGGTTCAAAATGTCTTTCTGCACAACTGCACACAAAAAAAAAGAATAAAGGCAAAGATTTGTTTTGCTCCTTCAAAATTAGAACAGCATTTGTCCAGGAGAAGGAAAGATACTATCCAATAGTGACAAAATAAGTCCTGGAAAACAAGATAAAATAACTTTAAATGCTTGTAAGCATAGTGAAAGTCTTCTTGCAATGTGTTCAGAGTTGGGGTTTCAGTGCCTAAGAAAAATTGAGCTGTGTGTATACAAAGATTCACAGAGGAGAGAAAATCCCCCAAACCAATAAAATCAAAACTGCTTTATCATACTCTCAAGGACAACTTTCAGGTTTTTGTCTGGAGGATGTCACTGCTAATCTACTGCATGATCTATAATGCCAAACCCCTTACTGATGGGTAAAGCAAATGGCTTGGACCCTTCAAGCAACAAGAATCTTCAGCTGGTTATAAGGATTTTTCTAAACAACAAACACCCCCCCCCCAAACCAAAACGTGACAAAAATGAAACTTTCTGCTAGAATCAGACCTGTTTTGATTAAACTTCCATTGGGAAGGGTTTTTTTGGTTCCCAGGTGGATTTCCTTGATAAAATTCTAGCAAAAATAGTCTAGAAAAGAGCTTGATGAAGCCAAGTCCCCCAAGGTAAGAAACATTATGTCTAAATCAACTCTGAGAAGTGATAGCCCAAATTACACTAGACAGCCTTCAATCCAGTGCCTTGCTTGCTATTTTTTTACAAATATTTTCCTTATTTCTGAATAAAACCTTGGTTTTTGCAACATAATCACGTTATTCCTTGTCCTATCTACCCTGGACATAGAGAAGTAGCTCTCTCCAGGGCTATCTTTTACCTAGGCGAAGTTGCTACCATATCCTTTCTTCAATCTTCTTCTCTTTAGGCTAAAAGTCCCAATTCCTTCAATCTTTACTCATAGGTTTTTAGACCTCTGATCACTCCTCACGTGCTCCTGTCACCTGGGGCTTAGGGCACTCATGTGGAGAACATGAGCCCTTGCTTTGCCAAAATCAGATACAATGAAAACAAAAGCAAATAATAGCACTGTAAGAGACAGCATTGCAAAGCAGTACCTCTGACCTAAGTTTTATATATACTTTTATTAGTTGATGACTTTGAAAGTACACAGTGATGTTGGCCTAGTTTAAATTGAGCATAGATGCTCAAATCTGTTAACAGTTTTATTTTACATCACTCTATGGTCTGATAGGAAGCCATGAAATATGCATAATATTTTGATGTCTGTAACTTGTCTCCTCTTTAGCAATGCTTGCAGGCTACCAAGAAAATTGTCAGTCTGGATTTGTTTAAAAAACAAATTTAATTCACTCAGGGTTTTTAATGCATCCTGTTTGTAAATAAAGGAAAAAAGGAAGCCATTTCTCCTGAGAAGGCCTATGTCCTCCATATCATGTTAAATAATTAACAGCACTCACCATGCCAGCAATTATTAGGAGACATCTCCTGGAGATGACCTCTTGCTCTCAACAAACACATTGACTAATTCTGACAAACGTCATTGGTCTCAGAAGTGTGCTTATTCCTGGTAGCACATTTAATGATCTGCAGATCTATAACTTAGCAGTTATAGAAAGTACCTCCTACACCCTGCAATTAAAGTATAGTCCGTGAAATAATTAGTCATGAGGAAAGAATGTCAGACAGGAACAAGGGTTACTAAGATCACAATCATTTCAGCAATAATTGTTGAGCAAACTATGGATCTATTAAAAAAGCTGCCTAAAGACATAATTTCAATGCTAGCACTATTTTATAAGGAGAGTTTAATTTTCAGTGCAAATTAAAGAAATATTCCAAGTGGGTGAATTTCATAAAAATAAAATATGCTGCTTGGATATTTATTAAAAAACATTGCTAAATTAGGATTCCAGTCCTTTTCCAAAATATGTGAGAGGTATAAACTCTTATGTGAGAACCAGTTAGCTAATATGAAATCTCATTAATATCATTTAATTTCACAGGCTATTTCAGCAATGACATTCCTACCTTTCTTCTAGGAGAAAAGAGAGAGGAAGTGTTTAGGAGAAAATAAATTTCAATGGAATGATAATGTATTTAATTAGGAGCAGAACTGATATGGTTACCAGATCCTGTGATAGATTCAGGACATGAATTCAAGCCCTGGGCCAAGCTCATGCCAAAGACATTGCCCATTCAGTGCCTCTGTGAAGGGGTGTCTGCTCATCAGAGCTGCCCAGAACACTAGTCGTGTCCCTTCTTTGCACATTGCTGGCCACAGGCACTATCCAAACCGTGGGTAGTGACGTAGTCCAGTAGACCCCATGGGTCTGCTGGACAGGGACAGGTATTTGACTTCACTTTCATTCAGCAGTCAAGTTTTCTTCTTCCTGAGTCTTCAGTGGGCACTGTCTAATATTATAATCTACACAATTAGTTTTGGTGAGCTTTTGGGAGACCCTGTACGAAGCTTCAGCAAAGTTGTCACCAATAAGAAGGGTATAACATATCCCATATCTCTTGACAATGGAAATCAACCTTGTATCAAGTCCATCTTTTATTATAGACAGCTTCCTTTGACCTTGAGTCTTTGCTTAGTATAACAGGTTTTTCTGTGTCTTTTCAGTGGTTAATGTTTAAAGTGACATTGGACTTTTCTACCACGCTAGCTTTTGGCTTCTGGTTCACAGATGATCATTGTTATTATAATTCCATCTTACTTTTACTAAAAGGGATTTCCCCATTTTCAAAGGTGTTTGATCTAATGGAAGGCAAGCAGCAGATGGTTCATACAAAATCTCATTAGTCTCTCTGAAAGAATGTTTCATTACCATGTGGGTGGAAACATCCTCTGTTTTCAAAGTAATTGTAATATAGAAACTGTAATGTGCAGCACACAATATTCCAGGTTTTATATAGTAATTGCCTTAGATAAGACTCAAGAAGAGAGGCAGTGAGGTCTACAGAACCATTTTCAACCTTGGGTATGTCACTTTGTATTTCCTTTTTACTTGCTCTTTCCGTCTTACCTTATAGCACAAGTTCTTTGACACAGCGATTAACTTTCACATACGGTCATATAACAAGATACAGATGCCTTTGTGCAGCCAAGGCTTCTGTGCTTTGTTTAATAAAAATAAACAACAGTAACAAGAAATGAAATACTGTAGGCCTTTATCCTGCTGTGGTATTAATGCGCGGAAAAAGGAGTCTGAGGGTGCCATCCATGAGGGTCTGAGCATCAAGCTACAGACTCATGAGTGGAGAGATTAAATTCAAGGCATGAAGTCAGAGCAATTCACACTGTAGTCACTGCATACAGATAAGTAAGCTTTGCTTTTGTCCATAGTTTCAGTTCATAAAAAACTTCGAAGCAGAAGAGGAATGGGGAAATAATATCTGATGGCAGTAGTAGCATAGAACAACTTAATGATTCACAATTCACAATTCACAATTAGGAACTTATCTGAAACCTGGCTTGCTTGAGCAGATCATGCCATTCTGAGATCCATACTTTTTAAGTTTGTTTTGAATAACTTGGCTTGGCTCTCAGGCCAGGTGATCAGGGACTTGTCTATAATGCATGCTCCCTCTTGCTTGGTTTCTCTCCCTAGCACATTAAATTTATTCAGTCACTGCAACGCTAGGCACTGTGGATTATATTGTCCCTCACAGTCAGCTGTTCTGCAGAGGGCAGATGGCTCTGGATCACAGCAATGACTTACAGCAAGTCTCTGCATCCTGTTACCTACCATCCCATCCACTCACCCCCCTTCCTTCCTTTGGGTTGAAATCCCAGACTCATTTCAGGCAACACCAAAGCTCGTGTTGAATGCAGTAGAGCCAATATCTTATCCTTTGCTTTAAAGTTCTGAAAAAAAAATCACATCAACCTTTTGATTTTTCTGAGGGAGAATACGTCATTAATATCATGGTGGTGGAGTACACAATAGACATATTTAGAGGTTCTCCACACATAGCAGCATTTCAGTTGCCCAATATTTCAACTCCTTTGGACAAACAAACGTGGTAAAATAGAATACTGATATAATGAAATGTCATTCATCATTCAGTGTTACAGATGATGTTACAGAAAGCGCCAAGTATAGAAATCTGTGTACTGAAACCAACATTCATCTTCAAAAAATCAATGTGCTAAGTAATAATAACTAACTTGAAAGAAAATATATTTGCAGAAGCTCAGCTACGCATGAAGAAAATGGATGCAAGTAAAGAACAAATGCTCAACAAGAAATAATACAGCAATTTTTTATCTGCTTAAGATTTATCTACAGAAAACTTTAGCAATTTTTTTTTTCAAATCATATATTATAAGTTACACCAAATTCACACAAGATGTGTTTTACATCCCAGAGGAGCTTCATTTTGGGTGTCCCTTTGGGAGCTCAAAGGTCCACCGTTCTGTTAAAACCAGACTATAAATATCCCATGAAGATATAAACAAAGAGAATCCCCCAAATTAGGTAGTACACCAGAACCAAAGAGAATCCTTAAAGCAGTCACACAGTCCATATGCAGGGGTAGGTTACATTAAATAAGAACTTGTCCAGCAGTATTTTATTATTCACTGTTCAGATTTAAACAGGGGAAAAAAAAAAAGAGAAAAAGCCCTTCACACTTCTAACAACTGTTAAAAAGACTTCATTGATATCTGTATCTAAAATGAAACATAAAGTATGGTAGAATATTTTAATTAACTTGAGTTGTTACTTATTCTGAGTAACTTAGAAGAACTCCATCCCTCAAAGCAGGATGCTCTGAACTAAGGCCTGTGTGCAGGAGAAGACTGAAAACCTCGTAGCATTCTCACAGTTCTCAAAATCACAGCAAACTGAAAAGAAAAATAACTCTTCACACATGAAAAAGTCCAGAAGTAGATAACCCACTAGGGTGGGCAAGGCTGGGATCAAGGAAAGTCCCATAATTAAAATGATTACAATACTGAAGGGTTGAGCCAGAAAAATTCTCCAATCCACCATATGTATTGTTTTGCAGTATACATAAAATACAACTGTAAGGATCATGGAAGACTGCCCTGACACTTAGCAATGTTTCATCCATGGGGGAGACTGCATCACACATTGGAAATGTCATACACACAGAGACATCAGCCCACTGCACGGGAACATCTATAAAGCACTTGAATTCATGCAGATCCATATCTACCAGACCCAAAACAATATGCTTCATTTGGTTATCCCAGTGGGGAAGTAAAATACCCAGGCAGAGGGCTTCCATGATATTATCTGTATGCTTAATTCCTAGTCTGACTTCTGTGAAGACAGCACGGGTTGACTGCTAAAATGCTGGGGAAACACAGCCGTTACCGAAACGTGGACCTCTCACGGCAAACCAGAAGGAAGCAGTGCAAACTCCTAGACACAACAGACAAAAGGATTTTGTCAGTATCTCAGACATTCCTAGCAATGAAGATACTACCAAAAAGCAAAATTGTGTTTGAGCCAAAAACAATTTGAGGAATTATACCATAGTGACATTTTGCAGAATCTGGCATCCGTTTAGTGCTCAGTGCAGCATGTAAAAGTGCCTGGTGGACTATTGAGCCTGTTTGTTGTGAAACGTCTCACCTAAAAAAGCACACAGCAGCCTCATTATAGAGGAGCTTTGAGATAAATTATAGCTAAATCTATTAAGAGATATAGACTGTTATTATAATGTCTTCAAATTTGTTTACTGAATAACTGAATATATTTAGTTCTGGTTTAGGGACCACGAACTATAGATCTCAAGGGCTTGTTGCTGTTAATTATATGTTCTTTAAAAGGAGGTACTTTTTTTTTTTCCATCTTAAATTATTCACAGCTAACAAGCTCAGGATAAAGCCCTTTCTCACACAGCTTATAACTTCAAATTCACTGAAATGTATAGACAATGCTTTTCTGATAAAAAGTTTGCATCCCAGAGTTTGATAAATAGAAAGTCTGCTCCTAAATTGTTTTAATTACAAATTCAGTCAAGAATACCTCTCATTCTCTTCTAATGTAGTTCAGATTATAGAAAGTTTCCTTTAGCCCCCAAGACATTTTTAAAAGCAAGATGTTCCTTTTTTCTTCGCTCAAATCATCCTGTTGTTCCTGCCTGAGAACAATGCCTAACTCATTTAAAGAAAGCTTCTTTTTTTTTTTTGCTGTTGCTATGCAAGAGATACAAGCTGCTTTCTTGTTTCATTTTATGACAAATTATCTTTTCAGCACCAGCAGTTGGTTTCAGTGTCTGTCCACTGGATTTGAACATAACTTCTCCATGCAAACTCAGAAACAAATTTGGACACGCAGTTAGCACTGATGTCTAGATGAAGTCCACTGAGAATTACCAGATCTTAAGAGAAATCAACAATCAACAAGCTCCAGAAATGCAGCCTAAGCACCATGTCAATGATGATTCTTTCAACAAAAATAACAGTATTTGTAACACTTGCTGTAAGCAAGCATGAAATTAGAGGCAGTCTCGAAAGAATAAATCCATGGTGCTGTATATAGAAGTACTTCATGCTAGGAAATGGACTTTAATTAGAACATCATGGGTGTCAAATTTCTAATAAAATGTTTAAAGACAAATGGAGATAGCAGAACCTTGGGAGCTCTGCTAATGTAGAAACGGCTGTTAATTGCTGGGGATTTACATTTTTACATTAGCACAAAGTCTGAGGCACAAAACTGATAAAGAGACCCAAAGGCTTTGTATGCACCTAAGCTCTTTTCAGATTGCCACGTAAATGGCGTGTTCCGCCGGCGTGGAACGTTCTCGAGCTCTCAGAGGCCTCACCACCACCTCCTCCACTGGTGCAGCCAACAGGGATTAACTCCCACCTATGTTCCCAGTCATGTTTTATTAGTACTTGCATGCACAGATTACCACAGACTACCAGCTTCTCCATTTAGAGGTAATCCAGTTTTACTCAGTCTTTCCTAAGGTGACTGGAAGACAGAGAAGATTGCCATTTTGATAGCCTCATTGCTTGCTTCCTTGAATATCTCCCACCGCCACTGGAGCATGACATAGCTATCCTCTGAAGCATAATATTCTGCTGAGCCCCACATGGATTTTCAATAAGAAATTTGATAACAGATTATTGCTTGTCTTCAGTGAATGACCCAAGCTTCTTGCTGGGGTCTCTGAGGATCAGACCATTAAAAAGGTGATAAATGTAAAGCTACAGATAGCAATGCATGGAGACACTTGAGGGAAATGGATCCAAATTACTCTTACCCCTCCCGAAGATGCCAGGTACGGTTGGCCAGTGAAAGTAATATGGCCACATGGCCAACCCAGCTAAGAATCTGAAAAAAAAAAAAAAACAAAACCAAAATCAAACTCTCCCCCCCGAAAAAAAACCCTCAAACCAATAAAAACAGTAATACCATACATATGTTTTTCTTTCCTACTCAAAATACAAAAACGATCTTCAAATTGATATCTTATCACAAAATGAATAGTTTGAAGCTTGGACATTTCAGAATGTCTCTAAGTATTTTCAAAGTCATAAAAAAATTCACAAACTCAGAAATGGTTATTTGGGAGGTGTGGGGTGGAGAGAATCTGTTGAGAGAAACAGGCAGAAATGACCTGTGCAATCAAAATCTATTCTGCAGGCTGTTGCACCTCAATAGCAGAGGATGGCTGTGCAAAAAGCCAGAGGGAAGCAGTGATACATATGTCCATATATATTTGTGTAAATATGCTTCAGCAGATAAAGGTCTCTCTCTTGCATTTCTGGCTAGGACACCAGAGCATTGAGGCAACAGTGTCAAGGAAACAAGCTCCATGCTCACAGAGAAACTGGCACACTACAGAGAAAGAAGGCGGTGAGCTCATGGATGAGGAATACAGAGGAATACAGAGGCTATTCCTGAGCACCTCTGCCTGCCATGTCCTGCCACATGCTGCTTTCTGCAGACACAACCTTCACACCAGAGGCAGGTTCTCAATCTTAGCTCTAGCATTTGTACCAGCCACCTCTCTTGCCCTTCTCATTCTGCTCCAACCATCCCCAGGCTCTAGCTATCACTTTTCATGTGACTATTGGTAGGAGAACTGAGGTGAGCGTGTGTGAAAAAGGCAAACATGGAGTCTAAGAAACAGACCTGTAGTGGTGGCATTGGTCTCAAGCCGGTTCTGTTTTGGAGGAGATCCCTGGAGATATGGAGGACTTGAATGGACAAGGCTCCGAGCAATCTGAGTTTGGCTGTCCCTGCTCTGGGCTGTGTTTGAGCAGGTGGTTGAAGTCTCAGACTGTATCTCAGTGGGACTTCAGGAAGGTTCACCTTTCACATCACTACTCTATATCCCACTCCTTACTTGTTAAGAACAGAAAAAGGAATGGCACTGGGGATTTAAGCACTGGATTTGTACCTGCTGCAAAAAAAACCCCAAACAACTCATGTTTTTCATGCAGTCATTTAAAGTAATTGGTTTACATAACATTCACTATGTTTCCATTTACAGAGATGAAAACTAAAGCACTGCTAGAGGTGAAGGAACCATGTAGGCCATGTTTTTCTTTTGCTTGCACTGCCTGAGGAGAACAGCTTTTATAAAACAGATGCAGTAGGGCTGGGTTTTTTTCATCTGCTGTGGTGATTTTTCAATTCTGTTGGCTAAGTAAAACCTGCTGTTCTGAATAGCAAAGCATTCACTTCTGTGTTCAATCATCTTTAAGAGACTAATAATTGTAAAACATCTTCATTTGGTCCAAGGAAGGCCTGAATGTCCTTTCAAAGGCAGAGAGTGCCCAGAAACCCTGATACCTCACCCTGTTGTAAATAACAATTAGACATTTTTAACAAGTTCTGCTAATTCAGAATGAAATAATTAAAAGTTACACATTAAAGTGCAAGAAACACTTCTGAGATGAAGTTCATTTTATTAAGCTATTTCAAATACTAAAGTTCATTACAACATAGAGTTTTTACTCCTTTAATTGAATTTCTGGCACTAAAAGCTTGGTAATTTGAATATCTAAATGATCTGTAAGGAAATAAGTGGAGTTATGTAGATTTTTTAAGTGATAACAATCAATTATGTCACACATCTATGGGATGGCTTGTGGCATTATCTCAGGCCTAGCATAAGGAGATGCATTTAGTGATTCTGTCCTAGAAGAGGCCAGGACTAAACTGGTGTTCATTAAGTCGTACTTCCATCTCTGGCAGCGCTTGTTGTAGGGGCACAGGGAATGGGGACAGCTTTAGTCCTGATCCACAGTTCCTGAGCTATTCCTGCCTGCTATCTGCTCCTGCAGGAGTTCTTTCCCACTGTCTGTCCCACATAAGAGATTGGCTGCCTTTACCCCAGGAACATAACCCTTGATGTAGGTGATCTGGCCAGGGAAGCAAAATATTTGCAGTTAGTCACAAGATTCAGCAAGGGCAGAGGAGTCATTTTAATCCTTAAAATCCTTAAAGTAAATTGGAATCACTTTCAAATCACATGTAAACACAGCTCATGTTCTGGCGGCCGGTCACAAGCGGTGTTCCCCAGGGCTCAGTTTTGGGGCCGGTCTTGTTCAATATCTTTATCGATGAGGGGATCGAGTGCACCCTCAGTAAGTTTGCAGACGACACCAAGTTGGGCGGGAGCGTTGATCTGCTCGAGGGTAGGAAGGCTCTGCAGAGGGACCTGGACAGGCTGGATCGATGGGCCCAGGCCAACTGTATGAGGTTCAACAAGGCCAAGTGCCGGGTCCTGCACTTGGGCCACAACAACCCCATGCAGCGCTACAGGCTTGGGGAAGAGTGGCTGGAAAGCTGCCTGGCAGAAAAGGACCTGGGGGTGCTGGTCGACAGCTGGCTGAACATGAGCCAGCAGTGTGCCCAGGCGGCCAAGAAGGCCAATGGCATCCTGGCCTGTATCAGAAATAGTGTGGCCAGCAGGAGGAGGGAAGTGATCGTGCCCCTGTCCTCGGCACTGGTGAGGCCGCACCTCGAATACTGTGTTCAGTTTTGGGCCCCTCACTACAAGAAGGACGTTGAGGTGCTGGAGCGTGTCCAGAGAAGGGCAACGAGGCTGGTGAGGGGTCTGGAGAACAAGTCTTCTGAGGAGTGGCTGAGGGAACTGGGGTTGTTTAGCCTGGAGAAAAGGAGGCTGAGGGGAGACCTCATTGCTCTCTACAACTACCTGAAAGGAGGTTGTAGCGAGGTGGGTGTTGGTCTCTTCTCCCAAGTAACCAGCGATAGGACGAGAGGAAATGGCCTCCAGTTGCGCCAGGGGAGGTTTAGATTGGACGTGAGGAAAAATTTCTTTACTGAAAGAGTGGTTAAACATTGGAAGAGGCTGCCCAGGGAAGTGGTTGAGTCCCCATCCCTGGAGGGATTTAAAAGATGAGTAGATGAGGCCCTTAGGGACATGGCTTAGTGGGTGGGGGTGTTAGATCGACGGTTGGACTCGATGATCTTAGAGGTCTTTTCCAACCTCAATGATTCTATGATTCTATGATTCTTGCTCTCATGCATTATCTTTGAATTGTCAATACCTGGGCAAAACTGTCAAGACATATTGTCATGCATCCTTTTATTAAGTAAACAAAAAAGAGCTTTCTTGCTCTAAGGATTCTTTGCTGAATGTATTATTAGGCATTACACAAATACTGAGATTAACCCCTCTGTACTTTGTTTATCCAATATTAAAACCTACTGCATTGACAGGCATGGTGATCATGCTGCAATGAACTGGAAAGATAAAAGCCAATCTAACTGTATTTGTTATGCACAAGCAGTCAACAGTCAAGTTAACATTTTTTACGATTAACTTTTGTAGGTGTGAACTGAAAAGCGCTAGAGCAAGATGATTTTTTTTTTTCTATGCAGGTTACCATTTGACAAGAAAACATTTACAGATTTAATGGTTACTGAGAAAGAAGAAATCTAAGTACCAACCTCTGAGGTTCTAAGAGAGCTCAGTCTTTTAAAAGACAGCTTTGCTGAATTAAGGACAGCAGGATTTGGTTCTGAGTTTTTAAATGATGGAACTCATAAATAGTTTTGAAGATACAAAGTCAAGAAAATAGTAAATAAAGGTCTTTGAAGGATTAACTGTAAAAAAATTCCACTAATCACTGCTTATGAAGGGGTGACCTTCAACATAAATAGAGCTATTTTGTCAAACCAAACTTGATCTGATGGAAACAGAACTAACAGGGAATAAAATCACAAATTGTCTGCAATCAAAATGCTTTGTGCAAGGTTATAAAAACATTCAGTACATCTATCAATGGTAGGGCACTCACATTTTAGGTCTATTATGGTGAAGAGTGTGATATAATATACTCATAGAGTCTAAGGCCAAAAGGACCTTTAGATCATTTATCTGACCAACATCATAGGACATCACATTTCCCCTATGCACCAGCAGTTCTTTGACCATGGCTTTGCTATAAACTCTAGGAAATGCATATTCTTGCATGGTCTGTGGAGCAAGGTTATAGACTCAGAGTGATCAGGTCACCTGCATTCCCACATGGGTCATGTGGGCCCCTGCAAGGCAATGGCTTGAGTCTACCATGCACTGAGGAGGCAAGATGAGAAGCCTATCTCCACTCCCCTCTACGTGAGAGCCCCAGCTAGCATTACTGCCAAACAAGAGCTTGAGATATGTGGTGGCTAGTCCTAGAGGGTGGAGAGAGCCCCTTCTAGCCTCAGTCATGGACCTCACCTTCTCCATAAGAAAGAGAAGCTCTTGGCCTGGCCCTATCACCCATCTTCAGTTTTTCCTCTGTCTTTCCCTGTTCTGTGGCAGGAAGCAGTCCCTGCTCTAGGGGAGAGGGGTCTAGTGAAATTCTGTTGATCTGTGCTGCAGAGAAGCTTTGAGAGGGCTCCAGGGTCTGACTGGCCTGTATTAACTACCTGGTGTACTGAGAGAAGTGTGAAAGGAGATAGTGCCGTAAAAGTATGAATTCAGCAGAGCTGAAAATACAGGGGTCCCTTCTGAACAGATATCAGTATCCTGTAGCTAATCACTCTGCACTACAACTGCCTTTCCTTATAGAGACTGTAAGAGATACTTGGAGTCTACAGTCCTCATTTTAGCCATCAGACAACCTGCTTGCACAGTGGCTTTACTCTAGCTGCTTTTTTTTCAGGGTGATTCCTTTTGATTTATTGGTTTTTTATTGTTATTGCAAATGCCGGAATGGTCTAGTACACTATTTAAAGGGAAGATGCTTGTTATTAGCAACTTAACTGTAGAGCTGATGAAGCATAAAGAACACAAAACCAGATGAGAACAAAAAAAAAAAGAGAGTGAGCTGAAAAGGAAACATAATCTCTTGTCTAGATACATCCAGGTTTTAACTAGATATATAGACCATACATCCTGTATATTCTGAGTTGCAAATTGTCAAGCAAATTAATTAATCCATCATTAATTAAGACCAATTTTCTTCCTTTCCCTACTTCAGAAGAAAGAAGAATGGGAGATGGTCATATAAGCCTAAGTCCAATGAAGCATTGGCTTTACTGAGGTTTGGATCAAAACCCAAGATTTAGTGAGTTTTACAAATACAAAAGTGATGAGAAGGAGGGATTTGATTGCAATAGCCGGGCTGGAGGATACAGTTCCCTATGGTGGGCAAAACAGCAGAGGAAAAAAAGAAAGAGAGTATTTCTGAGTTGTGACTTGAGTGAGGAAGATCACCTCAAATGATAATATACCAAGGCTTCCACATGCATTATCACTAAAAGAAGGCAAAAATTAGGAAAATCTATTTGGAATGGGTAAGGAATGCATGATCACTGGATGGCATACATAACAGAGCATGTTAATCCAAGTGTTCAAGCAATCTGAAGATAAAGTGGATTATAAAACATTAAGACTCAAAATAGAAATGAGACACTGTTAGATCTGGTGATAAGTGAAGAGGAACTAAGCATGCCCTAGACTCAACTGGGATGGTTGAGTTTGTGTAATTTTTATATCTTTGGATGTAACAAGAAGTATGACCCTGAAGAGGGAAGAAGAAAACTAACACAGCAGCAACCCAAAACCTACAGCCTGTTTACTCATTACATCATGCAAAGTATCAGTTCTTTTTGCCCCACAAGTTACAGTAAGAACTGGAAGTGGCAGGATGTGGGAAAAGACAACGGAAGTTTAATAGTTTTGACTGGAGATAAGAAAGAAATGGAACAAGTGACTATGAAGGATAACAGTTCTCTTGGATAAATAGAGGCCTTTTAGGTCAAGAGCTGAAATATTGTATTTCTATACAGAGTTTTCAGCAACTCATAATCAAATCTGACAGTGTCCTGAGTATTGCTGAAGTATTTCTACCTTTAAAAGAGCACTCTACCAAATTTCTGTATTCATTCAGAATTTCTTTTTTAACATACTCTCCCATTTATCAGTGTTATCTGTTGTTCTCTCTGAACCACCCAGAGGCACAACTGCCATTTTTTTTTTTTTTCCTTTCCAGGTAACTCCATGTTTATATCACAGCATTGGCTTATTCAATCCAAACATTACCTGTTGATCTGAAAAGGATAAAGATGCAATTCATTCTACTGCTTGTGCTCCCTGAGAGATTTACTTTACAGATCAAGCAAGTGCATGCGATAGCCGAACTATGAAGTAAGTGGACATCTTGTAAATGGGAACTTCCAAGGTTTTTCATTTAATTTTCCGTTGACATTTCAAAGGAAATGGGGCAGATCTCCTCAAATTAATGGAAGGGCAGAGAAACCTTTACAAAGAATATTGTTAGGCCTGTGAACGGTAAGCGTTACTTTTCATACTCAGTGAGCAAGGAATTTTTATGTCTCAAAAAGAGAAAAAAAAGAAAGGAGTAATTAGACTCTTTAGTGGTGAAATACAGGTATATGAGTAGTTTGAGAGAACTGTATAACCACAAGGTCAGTTCAACATTCCTATTAATTTAGAACTGAGATTGTTTCCATTATGCACAACTAATACTGCCTTTCCAGAGACTCCTGAGTTGCAAATGAAGTGACAGACTTTTATGTCAGTAATTGGGTGGTATTGAGTTATTGAGAAGTGGGCTAAAAGGGCATGATAATGTTAATGAAAGCTCTTGTACAATGCATGTACTTGAAAGGAGTACAAAGGTATAACTTGTCTAGGATGGCCTCTTTCAGTAGTCAGTAAGAAGATTAATATGACAGTGTCAAACAGAGATAATTGATACCAATTTTACATATTTGAGTTTCTATCAAGGAAGTGCACTGAAATCCATCATTCCATTTGCAGTGACAAGTTGGTGTAATAGCAGCAGAATTTTTAGGTTTAATTCTTTCATAACTTGTGATAAGCTGTTATTCTGAATTATCAAGATTATGAACTGGCAGATTTAAAGACCACACTTGGGGCCTAGTAATGCTTTCCATATGAAAAAGGTATTAAAAAAGATGGGAAAATATTTTCTAAGAACTGGGCTGCCAGAAACACTGGAACTGTATAAAAAGCTTTTCAGATATAAGGCTACCACACTTCTCTCTTCTTTGTGTTAGGTCCCACACAGAAAGTCAGTTCAGGTGGTGATCCCAACACCACTTTGTATTTTTGTGCACCTTCTGCAGCAGTATCAAACCTTTCATCAGTACCTGCCATACACCCAGAAATCCTCACTGCCCCCAATGCGCCCTAAAGACCCAAAGGGTCCTGAGGGCATTCAGCAAGCAAGCACTGTATGGTGACTTGCTGTATGAACAATCAGCATAATAGCTTGGAGTTATGTTAACAGTGACTAACGCAAATGTTCTTCATGTGCACAGGTAATCCATCTCTTCCAAGCAACATCGTCTTCTTGGGAAAGATGGAGGTCCATCAGGGAACTCCGGAAAGGCTTGTGTGCAGACAGCAGTCCGTAACAACTGGAAAGGGCACTACCTTGACCATGTGCAGAATCATGTGAGATCACACAATGCTTCCTATAATCTGTCCTGACTATTATGCACGTATAACTTCTTGTCCTGACAATTACTGATGTTGAAGTGTTACTGCTTGCTAAGGACTGTCCTGAGCCTGTCTGACCAACATATACACAGCCAAATCTTCAGTAGCTGTCCTATTAGGCAATAAAGTTCCAACACATTTTCTTCTTCATTCAGAGATGTTTCAATAGAACATTTTCTTCCCATTCAGGTTGAGTGGAAGCCCTGCATTATCATTTTATTTACAGTTTTCTTACAGTCCATTTAGCCACAACCATCTTTGTACATACATGAACATTTAAAAAATAAACAAACTTTTAATATAAATAATAAAGACCCTGCCCTTCTGCAGACTGACGTTTAAATAAATTCTTTGGCATTCCTTTCCTCTTTCAGCTTTTTTGTTTTATTTTCTGTTGTGCTGCACAAAAAAATGGTATATAAATACTTCACCAATCTCCATATGGTTTCAATATTTCATTGACTGGAAATGTATTAAAATCTTTTACAAAAACTTTCTCTAAATTAGAGCATATACATGTCACTGGACTAAACTTCATGTTTCATTTACTTATAAATGAAACTGAGAGTGCTACATGGCAATTTCAACTTTGCAATGATTTGTGCCAGTTGTTTTGTCTTAATCTTTCGATTTTGACAATGCATTTACAGGACCCATGTGGTGGAAGTGCATTTTTACTTACTCTGTGATGTTCTGACATGCAAAGGCATGTGGGTTTTTTTCAAGCAGATGAGGAACAGCCCTAATCTTTCCATATTCTTTTTATTTAAAGAACATAGACCTTACACTTGTGTTTGGTTAGGATAAAGGCCTCTTACTTTCTTGTCACTGACGATGTTTAGTCGCCGGCAGTTTAAAGAAGAGATATTTAACACTACTTATCTCCCACACTTAATTAGGGTGGATATGGGGCTTTTAAACTATCATTCATCCAGGCTGCAAAAGGCAAGGCAGCCTTTCATAACACAACCAAAATTCCTCAAGATGCTTTACAGAAGCCCGGTCCAACACGATAAGTCCTTCTCCTTCTCCTGGTCTCTGTGTTTTCCATGACTGATCACAAAATGGAAGACCAAGACCGCAGACTCATTCCCTCTCAGTAAGCCTGCGCAACCCTGTATGTTCCTCCCTAACACCTGATACATTAAGAACACTATGCTATTTGTCATTTAACATGATTTTCAGAGGAAAGTTTGGGATGCTGTTAAGTGACTTTTGGTAACAATTTCCTATTTATCCCAGAAAAATGTGTGTGTCTGTGTAGGTATGAAGTTGGTAAAAAAATTCTCTAAATAAAATGTTCGGTTAGAAAATGAAAATATTTCAATTCAGGTGGGCTGCTGCTGTTTATCACTGGAGTTGTATTTTTGCTGTATTTCATCTCTGTTCCCTATGCGTTCATCTCTTTGTCTTGAACTTTTCTTAATTCAAATATATTTTTTATGAAAAAAATCTAGTTTTCTAAGCAGGTCCCAAGTTCATGATTGTGTGGTAAGAGGTAGAAAAGAGTGAAGACATTTCTAATTACCTGTTTCGTACAGGGAATATCTGCATATTATTTATTTAATATTAATATGATATATTATTATTAATACTATAATTAATGTAAAGTCTAATTTATGTGTAAAATTAGATAATAAATCAT
>NW_008795253.1:169106-176149 GCF_000699145.1 Aptenodytes forsteri | reverse complement strand
TGTGTGTCTGTGTATGTATGAAGTTGGTAAAAAAATTCTCTAAATAAAATGTTCGGTTAGAAAATGAAAATATTTCAATTCAGGTGGGCTGCTGCTGTTTATCACTGGAGTTGTATTTTTGCTGTATTTCATCTCTGTTCCCTATGCGTTCATCTCTTTGTCTTGAACTTTTCTTAATTCAAATATATTTTTTATGAAAAAAATCTAGTTTTCTAAGCAGGTCCCAAGGCTTCATGATTGTGGTAAGAGGTAGAAAAGAGTGAAGACATTTCTAATTACCTGTTTCGTACAGGGAATATCTGCATATTATTTATTTAATATTAATATGATATATTATTATTAATACTATAATTAATGTAAAGTCTAATTTATGTGTAAAATTAGATGATTAATCATATAATATACATCATAACATACATAAAATACATATATTTATTTTTATACATATAATATAAACATTGTAATATGTAAAATGTGCAATGATTGATACATTATTTTTTATATTAGTATAATTAATATGCATATTATGTATTTATGCAGCTGCACTTGCAATTTGGCCTTCCTCTGAGAGAACTGGAAGCCATTAGTCTTGTATAAACCGGGATATAATTTTCTAAAACCTTGTGAAAGGGAAGAGAGGTTTCTTTTTTCCATCTTCCTTCTTTAGATGACTATTAGCTATCTAAAAAAAGCAAACATGCAAAAAATCTGATCAACCAATTTAAGTATTTGATGTTATAAGTCAGAAAAACCACAAGCATTTAAAAAACACCTAGTTGTCAAAAATTCCCAAAGACAGATATACAGCTTGTTGACGTTTACATGGTTTAAGAGTTATTTGCAATGCATGAACACAGTTCTTCCATTGTGTAAAAAACAGCCCATGACCAGGCTGCCACAGTTCTCCAAGAATGACAGCTTTTGTTGGACTGATTTTATATGAGAGCTCATAAAACCTCCACACAGGAGCAGGCCATTGAGAACTTCATTTTCCTGTGTCCCTTACTGCCGTGCACAGAAGGAGACCTGGGAGCAGGGACCAGCACTTTGGGCTCCAGCGCCTTCCTCACCAGGAGCCACCCCTGGAAAACTCCCTCAAAGCCACGCTCTGGCTTGCAGCTGTGGTGGCTGGGCATTGCACTTCTCAGACGACCTTCTTCTGAAGATCCATTTTGCATAAAAGTCCACAGACACTAAACCAGCGCTGCTGCAGTAGGACTGTGTTTAGCCAAATCTATTGCCTCAGCCAGCTGAATGTGTGACTGCAGGAGCACTGCTGCCTGAACCAGATGGCCACTGATAAATGGCAGGGCTGGATTATGGCCGTGCTAATTTAGATCAGCATATGCTGATCTGAATATCATCAACCATCTTGCCCCAGGTTTTAATTTTTATTATGCCACATGTAAATCCTATGAGAATTACATCAGTTACAATGAAACGTAAGCAGCTTTGTATGGGTTTTTTTCTGGTTATACATATGCTAAGGCTGAAAATCAAAACTAGGGAATCTTAGAATATGTTAGCATATTCATTATCACTCAAAAGCTAGTTAAAAATAAGCCCCAACTAGGTAACTATATTTCTAGTCATAGATACAAGTTCTCATGAAATAAATGTAAAAATGGCAAAAATGCAGCACTTGAAATAATATGGAATTAATTTATCATTCTGTAAAACAAGCTAAAGCATGATTAGATATAGTTAGGTAAAGAACAAGGATGAAAAAACTTTCATTTTGTTTTCTTTATGACTATATCTGTCCCTTTCCTGCTCAGATACAGGCTGTTTTTGTACTTCAGGCTGTTTATTTCACATTTTTCTTTAGCAAGCTTGCTTAGCTACACTGTCTGTTCTTTGCCACCATGTATTTGGGCTTTTTTTTTCTCTTCCTTTATCTACTAAAGAAATACAAGAAAGCATGGAGATACTTTACCTACACTGGGAGTGGAATATTTATATTTGCTGATACAAGAATGCATAGTAAAGATATGAAGCTGAAAAGCTGCAGCAGGTTCAAAGCTCAAACATCTGACTTATTAATTTCAACCAAATGTTGACAAGCCCTGGATTGCCTCACAGGCCTGCTGCTTTGGTCAAGAGCAACAGGCAGTGGCAAATCGATGTTGAATAGACTCCTACAGGATCCAATACAAATGCTTTCCTTATTTGGGGAATCGTAAAGCAAAACAGCATGGCCCACATCATGTTATCTGTCAGTTAGATGGCATTAATAGGAGAGATACAATCCCTGGGCATCTTCAATAAACCTGATACTTTCTTACTCTACCACTAAATTCTGAAAAAGTACATTTCAGGTCTTTCACAAACACTAAATATTGAAGTTCCCAAATTTACACAAGAAAGGAAATTGCTGCTTAATAGAAACATGCTTTCTGTTCAACAAAAGAGGCTGAGGCTAAAGTCCCACTTGGCAAAGACTATGGACATGCTAAATTTCAGACTTGGGAAGGGCCTTACCTAATGGATCCTAGTTCCTATCAGGCTTTCACTTCAGACCTCTTTGTTATAAGCCAAACCTGTCCACTTTCAAACTTCTGTATGGCTGAGATTTAGATCCAAACTTTCAGCCATACTGCTCAGAAGGACAACCCCTAAAATTTGGGGTATTCTTTCCTGGTTCCTTAGAATGTGACCACAAATATAAATTAGAGGTTGACAGTTCTCCATCCTGGAAATTAGCAACATTTGAAAGTATAGTCATTTACTTAAAATAAAACAAAACTAAGCTAAAACCCAAAACCTTACTTTTTTGTGGCTTGGTGTGATGTTCACTGTCACTGGTATCCTCCTGCCAGATGATCCTACTTGCCCTATACTTTGAAAATGTGTGTGTGTGTTTAAATGACTAAAAGCTTTGCTAAAATAATTGGGGAATGAATTAACACTGATGTCAGCTGCCCTAATTAATGTAAAAGCCAGATACAGTCCTCAGAGGGGTGGTCTTCTTTGCATTACACTTACATACATGTTAGAGACATAACTAGATGAGAAATCTTACTGTAATGAGGCTTAAATAGATGGCATTTAGAACGGGGAGGGGGAGATATTATGTGCTCTGGCATTACCTATGGCATGTAAATGAGAGCAGTTAAAGATGGCAATGGATCAATTCTGATCCAATTCCTTGCAAGTGAAGCTTCACGTCGGCACAGCCCCATGGTTTTAGTGAGGCTCTGTGAAGATGCATGTGTCAGTCTATGTATCTTGGATTTTAAAATAAAAGAAGGGAATGACTAAAGGTGAAACCTGTCTGGCTACAAAATACCATTTGAATTTGAAAAGAAGGAAAACAGTTAAGTTCTCCATGGGGGTGAGCATCAGTAAAGCTTTCAGACTCTTGACAGCTACAGGGATCTTCAAATGTTTAAGGAAGTTGAAAGTACTTACAGAAACCCTGAATAATCAGGAAAGCAACTTTAATGAGGCTAACCTCAGGGAACACAAGGGGTTTTTTTCTCCCTACTGAGTGGGTATTCTGCTTTAGGAGGACAATTGTCATTGTTAAGGTAATTCGTTGAGATGAATTTTTACCATCTTTTTTTCCTTCAGTTATAATTAGAGGTGAGTTAAGATGGAAAACAGTCATAAATTGCCACCAAATTTTGCTCCTGCTTTGGTTATTCAAAGCCAGCCAGGAAGTTGGCTGCACCAATTAGAAAGATTTGTTAAAAAATATGCTGAAATATCACAGCTGCTTCAGGTAAATGGAAGGCTGCTAAGGCAGGTGGCTCCAATGATATGTAACAGTGAGATAAACATGAATCTCCATAAAGTGGACTATACCATGCTACAAAAGTTAGTTTTGTAATGGCTAAGCTTTTTTTTTCCTGGAGTTCAGCATACTTAAAAAAGCTGAAAAGGAGAGTATATTTTCAGAAAGGAAGAAGGTCATTGTGCTCATGTTTTAATCAGAATACAAGAAACGTGTGAAATGTTCGGTGATAAACTGCCAACAGTAGGTGTAATGCTACTTCTGTGTCATGTCAATGCAAGCAAAAGTGGTAAGTGAGATAATGTAAGTTTCTTACATTGTAAAGTAAGGTGAAATGAATGATCTCTTTTACTGCTGAGAGATCTGAGGACTATGTCTACTGCATGAAACATTGGGCAATTAACTGAGCAGCTGATTTAGAACAGTGGGCAATGGTGGCTCCTTCCTTTGTCAGTACAAAGGAGCAACTCCAAAGAGTAATTCAGACCCTGCATAGGATGAATCACTTTTCTCTCTCTTTACTGAGGTTTGAAAGAGTGAAAACTCTTGTAAGTTGGATCCTCAGCCTAACAGTACGTGGGTTGCAGAGAGCTACATGCATTAGCCAGGAGCAGCCACAAAAACACTAGGAATAGTCCAGCCAAACAGCTGGCACAGCAAGATGCTGGGAAAGTATGATGACTATCATTAATGAAAAAGCTCCTGCCTTGACTGGATATGTTGCTCTTGCAAATCTACCATTCCCATATTTCAATATAGAACACACTGCTATGAGATAATAAACCAGAGTACAATTCCCCTCTCCAGCAAACTAGAGCTGACAGAAGACCTGATCCAAAGCCAGTCAATGTTTTTCTGCTGATTTGAGTGGACTTTAGATCATACCCATAAAATCAATTCTAAATTCTCATCTAACCAACAATGGGGTACAGCAAAGACATGACTGATTTTATTGTACACATAAATGTAAGCAGGAACTCTTCTCCCCCAGAATCCAACTTGTTTACCTGATTGGTGTTAAATACCAGGCTTTGCTCATGCTCTGTTTAATGTTACCCAGCTATAAAATCATGACTGACACTTTTCTGCAAGAGAGGTGTTAGGTCTGCTATCTCAGCAAGCTCCAAATTTGGGTAATTACCTTCTGCCCCTGCAGTTTAAACAAGATACACCATTTGTCTTCATTACCTGACCTAAAATTGCTGTTCCAATTTGCTGTGCTTAACTGCAATAGTTGCTGCATTTCACTGCAGAAGTGGCTGCTTTAAGTGGTAGGTGAGCTGATTTTAGAAAGATAGATAGTTTGTATAAAATATTTTGTGATCCTTTGAAGTGAGCAGTGCTCAGAATTATTTTTGATTTTTATAATCCTTATGAGTATGCCAGGATAGTCACATTAAATATTCTATTTGGCAGGTTTTATTTTTAAAGATTACCATATGGTATATGTTCATCACCCAAGCTATCTCATAGAACAATTCCATATGAGTGTTTGATGTTAATTTTATTGGGGCTGTACTGAGATCATCATGCCAGGTTAATTAAAGCACTACAAAGAATTCTGCACAATGAACTGATGCTAAAACAGAAAGAAGTGTCAGTTTTCAGTGAATAAAATAGCAATGCTAGAAGGTAATTATCTCCTGTTGGTAGCAGAAAGAAATTAAGAATATTGCAGAGCTCTGTAAAAAAAAAACACGAAAAGAAAACCCCACCAACAAAAACCTGTCCAGGACTTGTAACAAAGATTAACAACTTGGGTAAATTTATTCCTAACTTGGCAGCACTGAATGTAATATTCAGAACATTGTCATATAACATGTCATAAGGAACAGTGTATGTGAGTGAATAGGGATAGAAATATATTTCAGTCTGGGTGTACCATTCTTTAAGTTATGAGCATTGCCACTGATAACGTGAAATGTAAACTGCTTTCTCCTCTGTGGGTGTGACACAATCAATTCAAATAATGCACTTAGAAGATGAAACCTATCTTTACTTTAAATGTGTTTCTGCCAACATTCCTGAACAAAAGTCCTTTCCACAGTCCTAGATTTGACTTTCATAATAAATCAGTGGGTTTAATTAATCACTAGAGTGATTCAGTTTTATACCTGTGCAATTCCATAAATTTCAATTCAGGCACATCCATGGTAGCTGTAGTTATGCGGTGGTGAATAAAATGTCATGCCAGAAGACCATCAAAACTACAGGAGGACAAGAAATATTTTTTTGCCCCCCCATATTTTTCTTTAAGTGAAATGTATTTTGTCCAAAATCAGAAAGAATGTTAAAATGTTAAAAGCAAAAAATATTCTGAAGAAGCAAAATCTTTTAAAATCAAGAAAAACCACTGATGTTTCATTTTGACTATTTCAGCTACTTTTAGTGATGATGAACCTGTATTTCACAGCAAGCAATTCTGAATCAGTATGTTGGCATTTTTCATTTAAAAGAAGACTAACCTGAATATTTATACCTTCAATAGCTACTGACACCTGTGTGCATGCTTCTACACAGAATGATGTGCTGCAGCTCTGTTGCATTTTTTACAAATGAGAAGCACAAAATTCTGGAAGACTGAAAACCTCATCTCTAGGACAGCAGGGCTAACTGAAAAGGCAGTGTAATTGTCCTGCACTATGATACTCCATACTGCTCATAGAAGAACCAACATTCCCTGCAGGAGAAGGTGGAACTCAGCAAATACTGTCTACTGCTATAGCATCCCCTATACCAGAGAGGCCACTTCCTAGCCTTGAGAGTACCATGAGAGGGGAAATTTGGGGAGCAATTGGCCCTTACAGCACCCATTTCCTCTTCCCCTTCCATGAGCAATTTCGACGATTTGGACCATAGAGTTTATGTCATACAGTGATCTACATTATAAAGTAAAGTATGTCACCCCTAAGCCATACTTCATAGGTTGTGCAATCCTCTGTCTTTTATACCATGTCAAACGTTTCAAGGCACAGGCAGCTACAGTGCTATCACACGTGGAGACCCCCTCCAGCAAGCCAACCCGCCAATAGCCCATATCATGCCTATATGCCTTGTCAGCATCTAGGGGATCAGGATAGGGTTGCAGACATCAGGGAAGCATGGATTAAGTGTTTCTGGATGGCAACTTGGTGCTCACAAGGCATGAGCGGGACAACCAGGGGATCAGGCCTAGCCAGCACGGGTTCATGAGACGCAGGTCCTGCTTGACCAACCTGATCTCCTTCTATGACCAGGTGACCCGCCTAGTGGATGAGGGAAAGGCTGTGGATGTGGTCTACCTGGACTTCAGCAAGGCCTTTGACAC
>NW_008795253.1:165945-167552 GCF_000699145.1 Aptenodytes forsteri | reverse complement strand
TCCGTGGAGGTATTTAAAAGACGAGTAGATGAGGCACTTAGGGACATGGTTTAGTGGGCATGGCGGTGTTGGGTCGATGGTTGGACTCGATGATCTTAGAGGTCTTTTCCAACCTCAATGATTCTATGATTCTATGATTCTATAATATTCCAGAAAGGACAATTTCCTCAGTGAAAACATCTTCATCCTTAGGTTTTTAAAGAACAAAGTACACTGCTGTATACTTTTACATCTTGATTTGCAAGCAGCTCAAGAGATCCATCTAAAAAGTGGTCAGTCTAATATGGCAGTGTGAAGCTACACACGCAGCAAAAAGGAGATACTTTCTTTTTCTCTGAACACTAGTTCCTTTATGACATGCCGTGACAGACTGAAAAAAAAAATATTATGGCAAGGCAGTGATATTTTGAAGTATTCCCTTCCAAAACCCATTTCTGTTCATGTGGCTGGAAAAGGTATCTCTTGCTTTCCTTACTAATCCAGTATGATCTTGCTAAAAGTATGTTTGGGGCACAAGCACTTGCACAAAACCCAGATGAGTTTTAGGAGACTGAGAATTTGATCTTACATTTTTGAAGATAACAAAGATATTTTATATTAATGAAAGAGAAAGGCAGCTGATGCTTTTCGAAGCTAAGCCTGACCTTTTCAGTAATACAAAACAATTACCTTTAATGTGGACAATGTACATTCTTGGCTTTAAAAGATTAATATAATTGTATTTAACTTTGTTTTCTCAAGAGGAAGAGCAGCATTTTCAATCTAATTTAACATTTTCTTTACTGTTAAATAAAGGTCTAAATGCACAACACACAACAGAGAAAACTGTGAATGATATTTCCTGGGAAGTTTTCTTACCTTGCACTATGGTCCGCTCATTCAAATGCTTAGAGAAATTAATGTCAAGTCATCAGACCGTTCCACTTTTTAATTTGTCATTTTAGATCCTTTCAAAATTACATCTAGGTATTCACCCTGTAACAGCACGCCCATGAAAAATTTGCCAACCAGAGAGAAACAACAGCCTCTCTTATAACACACTCACAACTCTCAGCTGAATTAACAGTCAGTCATAGTCTGAGTGGAGGTCTGGTTAACAGGTTCTGCAGTGATTTAGACCTATACATGCTGCAAGCCTGAGGTTTACTGTGGAACTGTAGACTCAGTGTCAGATGGCATGTTTATTTTGAGCCCATATTGGGCCACATCATTATGTGTTCATTTGGCATCAGACTTGGCAGACGTTGTTTGCAGAGGTCTACCACTTTGTTCTGACTGGCCTCTCTGGGCATTTTAGGCACTACTGGTGAAGGTTGCCAGTTTGAATGTGCAATATGCAATATGTAACCCTTGCAGCTAGGAGAGTGATTGGCAAATCAGCCACAAATATTCTGCCTAAACATCAGCCTTTACATTACTGAGGTGTTTTGCATCAAAACAAAGCAATGCATCAACGCATCAAAAGAAAGCAATGAATCAACTACTGCATCAATGCAATAAAATTTAGCGAGTCCACATGCCAGATTCTGCACCTAGGATGGAGTAATGCTGAGTACAAGTATAAATGGGGAGAGGAGTGGCTGGAGAGCAGCCCTGCAGAAAGGGAT
>NW_008795253.1:152902-165310 GCF_000699145.1 Aptenodytes forsteri | reverse complement strand
ATTCTATTCTATTCTATTCTAAACTATTCTATTCTATTCTATTCTATTCTATGCAAAAGCAAACTAAAAAGACGGTAGTTAGACAACTAGGACCTTCAGCTCTTAGTTCTGTATTCACAACCAAAAACAACTGAGTAACTAGAGTTTCCCTGTGGGGAAGATACTAAGAAGTAACTTTGGGGTGTAAGCTGCCAGGTCTGCACCCAAGCTCCCAGCAATGATTAAGGATGCAGTATGAGGTGCCGGGTTTGGTAGAAAAGCCACTTTAGGAAGGTCTCACCTGCTGACCTTTGTTTGCTCATTCCCACCTACCTCTGATCAGGATGAAGTGAAGTGTGGCATGGGCTGAGGGCTGGACGGGTGCAGGCAAGCTTGCTGTCATGACTCCAGTGCCAGAAGCCAAACACCTTAGCTACCTCTCATATGCCATTAGTGTATTTTGAAAGCAGAATATCTTATTTCACTCAAGGACACTTCTGATAATTATTAAATGTGTATTGTGGTGGTTAGTATGGAGTACTTCACATGCCCTATTGCCATAAATTCTATGTGACTTCCCCCAGCCACACACACATCCTTTGTGGGCTGTCCCAAAAAATGACAGAACGTAATGCAATACAGATATTTGAATATATATGTTATTCTTCATATTCTTACTTGCTTTCTTTCGAGTGGCAGGGATCCAGTCACTGTTTTGTCCAGTCACTGTTTTTTCCATAACTTCTCAGACACTAAAGGAGAACAAGGATTAAAAGACAACATGAATCATTTTTTTTCCTAACTTCCAAAGAGTTCTAAGCTGTTAAAAAACATCTATTATCTATTGTTTTCATGATTGTTTGTTTGTTCTGCTACCAAGCTCACTGCAGTAAACTATGTGTAATAATTGAGGGCAGTATAAGTATTATAAACTTGCTTGGTCAGAAAAACAGGCATGAACGAACACAGTGACAGAATTTGCTGAATATGTCTTGTATGTCTTGGGAATTGGTTGTCATTCATGTCTACTACTTAACTAGGACAAAGATTTTTAATTGAGACTCTGCCTACAGTCTTGCTGAAAAAAAGTCCTTTCCTTGAAAAAATTAGTGCCAAATGTCACTGCTCTTCACTGATAAATCCTCATTACTATAACCTCAGCCTAACAACAGACTTCTCTGATCTCAGCAATTCAGTTTTTCTCAAACTCCATGCTTCTTAAATGCATTTTGCTGTGGCCATATATGTGATTTTTATTAATGCAGGTGACAACATCGATAGGCAGTGTCTCATAATGGGAACTGAAGAATATAGCTTTTTGTAGCACCTGTACATAAAGCCACCAGAAGCTACCATTAACTTATTTGATAACTGCTTATTTTAGAACGAAGTTACAAAACATGAGGACAAATTCCAGCTATAAATCAATGGCAGAAAATCACCCTCAGCATTGACAAAATGGAAAACAAGGTCTCATTTCCTTAAAAAAAGCTTTAATTCAAGCTCAGCTGCTGGGTATTGAAGCAGGAAAATCTCATCTTGCAAACCAGATATTGTTTTGATGATAAGATGTTTTTCTAACATCTTTTATACACACATCAGCAGAAGTTCTGAGTTTTCTCTTAGCATCAGTAAGGATGCCAAATCTCTTTGTTAGATTGTAACTAGGTTTTGTTTCTTTGGAAAACCCGAGTTCAAATAAGCTAATTTGGATAACATTCATCAGCTAGTTTCAGGCACAAAACACTCAGAAAAAACTGACGTATTTCATTATGAAACATTGATACTTTTTACTGCAAAGCAGTTAAGCTTTCTGGAGAGTTTAGCTAATTTTATCTTGAAGGAATAAAAACAACCAAAAGTAAATTAAAATAATATTTTAAATAAACTGTATTCAATCAGATAATGAAGTAAATAATTTGAACTCCAAATTGATGATTTTTTTCTGGCTTGATGCACTGTTGAAAGTGCTGGTTTCAGATATGTATACAAGTGTTTGTGTGAATCATCAAATTTTCCACATATTTATGTATATATTTATTGACGAGTAGCTGTGCTGTTGCCAAGACTGCCTAAGAATACAAATGAAGTTATATTTGTAGGGAACTGTAATAATCTTTAGTAGACCAACTGATACAGCTGGTAGGAAACAAATGCACTTGCAGGCTTACAAGCCCTGCTCCAGATCTGGAACAGACGCAACAACCTCGGGCTAAATACTCTCTGCAGACAACTGCTCTGAGTTTCACTTGATTATGTTAAATAGTCAGACAATTTGAGAAAAAATGTGATGGGCATGAGAAGAGCAGAAGGGCAGGTTAGCAAAAAGGGAGATGACAGGGTTGCTTACCCCCATGGGACAAGCAGAAATTGAGAGAGGGGGTAATTATCAGCTTGAACTGAGAGATACAAATGCCACTCTTTACTTCCGTTAGATAATGAGGGAATTAAAAATCTTTTAGTTTCGTGATAGCTAAAACAATGGAAGACACTGCTAAAAGCATCAGCCAGCACAGGAAAACCTAGCACAAAGCTGAGGAATAGGCTGATATATATTCTTTGGGGAGAAGTGTCTGGTAATCAGTCTCTGATTTCCTTTGTCTTGAGGCCCAAACCCCAGCTCCTCGCTCATGCCAACCACTATCTGCGGGTGGCATACTGAACTGGATGGGATTTCATGATATGAGGACATCAGTGGGAGCACTGCATTATATAGGTCTGTTCAGGAGGCTGGTTTGCTTTTGTCCTCATCCAATTTTATTGACCCCATTTGTGGCATTTTCCCCTCCCTCCTCAAACAGTCCTACCGCAGCACTGCGGGTACAGCACGTGCAGTGATATATGTAGCAACGATAATTTTATTGAAGAAATATTTAATTTCAAATTTCTTAGCACTTGGATAGATTTCACTTGTAAAGGGCTTATACTAAATAAAAAGAATGACCTTCTATTTTACTGTAAGCACTCTGAGGTATTTCAGCGTTAAAATCTAGAGATGATTTTCAGTCTCCTTTGAAGGGCAAGGTGTAAACATGTTCGATAGATTCATTATTTACAATGCTGCATCAAGCAGCAGATGTATTTGTTCCGGAAAATGTAGTCACCAGTAATTCACTCACTCTTGGTTCTGTAAAAAACATTAGGTAGAGAATGAAATGAGAATAATGCTTCTCCACACAACACAGAAAGGAAGAACAGTTTAAACATAATTTCAAACCTCTACCCCAAGGAAACACTTCCTTCTTCCAGCAGACCTAAGTTTAAATATTTAATACTAAACTATTATGACGTTTAAATCTGATAAGGAAATGCGTTGTGTTACAGAAAATGCCTTCTTTCAGTTCTGGGCACAGAAGGGGTAATGCTTACTTAATGGAGCATGCGCAGCAATGCAGAGGGCAGTGCCTGCATTGCATACTGCCGAGCAGCCTGCATGAGGCTGCAAGGATATGTCTGTAGAAATGGAGGTGAGGTAGAGACACAGAATGAAGAGTTAACTCAGTTCCCTGCTTTGTTAAAGACTTCATATGTGAGTCACTTAGGACTTATTCATAAACATCACAGAAAAGCTCATATTTTAGATACCATTCTGCTCATTTTGGGGGTAATTCTAGTCCAAGTCTCCCTATACAACGACAAGTAAGAATTATTCACCTAAACAATGGGATTCAGTGATGCCAGCATGCTAGGTAAAGAGCCTAAAAATATCCACAGCCATACCCTGTACCTCATAAGGCTGATATAGCAAAGTACAGTAAAGGATGCTGTGAAGACTAGAGGAATATGAACAGCTAAGATAAATAGCAATCAACATCAAGCACAGTCTCAATGATTCTGTTTGTTCCTCTTTGGCTTCCGCAGAGTAGAAGGTGTAGGAGCGTCGGAGCAGAAGTGGAATACAGCATTATTCAGGTGACTGACAGTCATCTCCCTGTGAAATGGATATTGGACAATACACATATGCACTGATATATGTATGTGTATATATATGTAGGGAAGACTTTTCCATGGAATTCAGTTGTGTGGTGAATGTAATCTCCAAAACACAACTTGATCCACAGATGGTCCCTCCACTCAGTCACCACACTAATACAAGTACAATGAAGATGAAATGCTTGATTCAGAAAAAAAGCTTTTAACTGTAAACTTAAGCCCTTTCCCTGTCCTAGGCATATTCTTATTTTGAAGCCCTGGGAAGTGCTATTTTCAGCATGTACGTTTTAGTCCTAAATCAGGATTTAAAAAATAAAACAAAAAAACTTACATTTTCCTCATTTTTTCACAGCTTTCTTTAACATAACTGTTTCCCATCTGTGGCTTTTTCCCTTGAAAAGATGAGTTTTGCCCAGTAGTCACACATGCATTTTAAAATATAGTAGGATAACAAAAAAGATACATTTTTTTTCCCCAAGACTTCTGCTTATGCTATGTAGTAACTTTCATTTTCCTTAGCTTGTTTTCTTATTCATCCCTTTACGCCACATGCTCATCTATAAAGTTCTGTCTCCTTCATTTTTATTTTCTAGGCTCAGATTTTCATCAGCAAATCAGAAAAAATTTGTTTTATGTCTTGATTTAATTTACCATTTCAGTAAATTTTTTCTGACAACGTTCATACTGTAGTTAGTGTGTGTACCGATTATAACAGTTGCATTGATTACTTTACTGACAAGTAATACAAAAAGGAAGGAAACTAACTACAATGCTTTCTCAAGGCATGAGAAATTTTTCTGTATTATAAATATAAAGGGAAAGACGGAATGAAATAAGCTGCAGCAATAAAGAGGAAAATTAATTCCAAGCTTTTACAGATGGCTGCAGCTGTATTACTTAGCATGCATGTGAGCTGTAGGAGAATGTTTAAAAAAGGAGATCCAGCTCTACAGTAACAAATCACAAAGCTTTCCAAATGGACCAAATTCAGCAGTGGAGGAAAACACTGAAGTCAGAGGAGTTACAAAACCAGTAAATTTAGCACCTTATGCTTTGAGTCTTATAATGCTTGTCCCAAAACAAAATTGAAGGTGAGATACTTGCTCTCTACTATGTTGCTGTTACAGACAGGTTATCAATAACATATTAAAATGAATGCTAAAGCAAGATAAAGTGATTTCCTTTCATTTTTATGTATTGCTCTAGATATAAGAGTATTGCATGACCTTTCAATAAGAAGAAACTCTCACACTGGAATTAATAGACTTTGATAACTATATTCATTGTAATACTTGTTTATTTCCACCTATAGGGAATGCAGATTATGGTATTAGATTGAGCACAAGTTTAAAAATAGAAGTCCAATCTTTATTAAAACACAAGTCACCATTAGAGTGTTCACCTCACCGAAAAGTCCACTGCTGAAAAGCCATGTTGTGCTCTGACGGGTAAAGACAGAACTAAAAGACCTCAGGGCATTACCATGCTGTAAGGACAGTACAGGTAGCGTAAAAAAGCATCTGTGAGCTGTAGTGACATTTTATCACCGGTTTTATAATAGTTACAATATTTCTTACAATATATTCTTTGGCACTTGATATGGCATAAAATAGTTCCGATTTTCTTTATCAACAAAGAAGTTTACACATGTTCTAATGGCATAATAAATGAATACATTTTCCTTATATCACAAAACTTACTGTTATTATGTTTCACATTGATATCTTACTTATTCAGATTAATAGTCAAGATTCTAAAAAGTAGAAGAATATTCAAAAATTACTGACAAAATTACAAGGGAGTTTTGAATGTTCTACCTTACAAGAGAAGCAGGAATACACAGAAGAGTGTTACTAATATTTTCCTAAATCTATGGTAACATTTTTAGAAGCTTATAGATGACTTGGACTTTGAAGTCCACTCTTCTAAGACTTTTGTAACTCCAAAAAGACACTTTATCGAGCCTACGTTTCAAGAGTTGCATCCGTACTGCCAGAGAACTGTTCTCTGCAGAACCGAGAATCTCTGCAATGAGATTTTTTGTTCACCAAGCCCAGGGTGCTACTGGATGATCTGGGTGAACCCCTGCCAGGTTTCCTTCGAAGCAAAACAGACTGCAGGAGGGTTAGTGACTACGCAGCTCTCATCCTCTTTCCTCGTTCAAGACAGAAGAGTGTCCCCACAACTACTGCCCAAGCGCAACTGCTTTGGTGCTTCTTGGATAGACACTGGCCTTAACACCCACACACAGCTCTGTTGCTCTCACACTGGATCCAGCACTTCCACATCAGTCTCAGTAAATTCTTGAAGGTCCCTTGACAAGGAGAAAGCTAATCAGGCTGAGCACGGCTTCACATTGATAGGGCCAACTCTTCCCAGTGTTTTATGACTAGGTGAGCAAAGTTATCAGATGAGACTTTTTGTTCTGTTTTAGAGCATTTCTAATATCCATCTTAACATTTTCTAACACACTTGGAGTTCTGGCATCATGCATGTACAGGTGCGCACACACATACAAACATATGAATAAACATTTATTTACAGATACATGTGCATAAATTACCAGGAATGAAAGGGCATATCGATAAAATATCAAGATCTTTATGAGCACATATGTTATTTTACTCAGCACATACTTTTTTTTTATATGCTTAAATGTCCCATATTGAAAATATAATGTGAGTTTCTCTTTTTAACTACTTCATGTTAAGTGTACAAAGAGGTCTACACATCCTCCTTAACACAGTTCATCACTTAGAGCAGATAACCGAGCATTTCTGGGTTACTTTGTAAGAATTTTAGTTAACTGCTCAGGAATACTGATACCAATTTCTCAGACCTGCCAGTGCTCTCATCATAACAGTTTTCCAGTAGGATTCTGCCACCATTACTACTTAAATAAAGGGGGAGTGGGGAGGAGAACATTTAAACAAAAGTGGCAGAGGAAAAAGGGGAAATATCATTCTGGCAGAAGAATGGGCCTGAAGTCTGTATCACCATATACAGCAGTTTCTGAAGCTAATTGACATCTGCCAGGTTTGTCACAGGACAAGCCTTTTTCCTACCTGATCATATTCCTAGCAGCACTAGAAATAAAGACAACTTCTCCTGCAGAACTTAAACACCAGACTAAAAAGGTGTAATTTATGTCCTTGGAGGCTGGACTAGTGACCTTCTGCTGTCCCTACCAACCTGAATTTTGCTATGATCCTATGACTCTGTTATTACTATGGAGTTCAACATATTGCGCCACAACATGCCCTCACTTTCTAAGGTAGAGTTTACACAAATACATCCTCATTGGTTTTAGTTGTTGCAGTTTATCTTTTGTTTGTTAGGGGAAACACTGATTCTTAACAAACTTGTGGAAAACATAGTCACGCTGACCTTTCTAACTCTGCTGTGGAAGGGAATCAGCAAAAAGAGAGAGCAGATAAGAATGACTAAAGAAGGGAGGTTTGCTACTACTATTTATTGTTTCTTCCTCTTCATCAGAACTGTGCAGTTCAAAACACTGGGCTGTCAATGAGGGACATGTGTTGATTTTAATAATTAAGCACTGTTGGGTTGCTGACACTATTAGTCAAGGGTCAGTAGACGTTTTCATTACAATTGCCATTTTCCAAGACTCATAACTGTCATTTTGATTCATGCTGGGCTGAGACTTAGTGTGTAGGTTATCAACTTCCTGGCATTTTTGCCTTTCCATAATAATCTATTTTTAAAGTTTTCAAACTACAGCAATGTAAGATTGTTTCAGCCTGCTTCCATTAGGACTCTGTGAGCTGGGGGGACTGAAGAGAGTGGGGATTTTGAAGCCTCATTTCTTCTCACTCTGTAACAAACAACACTGAAGCCTTGGGTCTGGGGATGGAGTAGCAGAGAACAGTATAAATCAGTGGAGGACTGTAGGAGCTGTGGATGCAGGGTTTTTCAAATCTTGTAAGAGGTGTCTGAGATGTGGGTAACTTTTCTTTGAATGTAGTACTACTCTCAAAGAGACACAAGTGTCGGAAGGGGAAATACCCTCCACAGCTCATCCAGTAGATGGAGAACATTGGATTGGTGAGTCTATACATGGCATGAAGAGGTTGGAAAACCTTCATTAATGTCCCATTATTCCCTCTCCTCCTCTCCTGCCACACAGGGAAAGATGCTCTCTATTGAGCTCTGTTTCACTGTTAGCTAATGGATATGCTATAAACATCTGTTATAAGAATGTATACATTACAAATTTCTCTGCTGGACCTCCCTTCACACTAATCCCAAATTTAACACAATTTTCCCTGAGGAAGAGTGCTAAATATATTTGTGTTCAGTAGTGACAGAAAAAGAATACAGTCCTTGCCGCTATATATAGTTGTCCTTGCAACATATAATAGTTGTGTGATGAGGACCCAGATAAGCTTGTCTATTTGGACTTCAGCTACTTGTTTTGCTCTGTGATACTTAGAAAACCTGCAGCAGCTTGCTTTTTGTAGTGATTGGTTTTGCCTTTCTCCCTCAGCTTGCATTGGGTAGACATAACATTTCTGGAGCACTGGAAGCTAGTAAACAAATTTCCCTGTTAGGAAACTGCGACGTGGTTTTCAGGACATGGGTAGACCTTCTCCACTTCGACCCAGGAAAGATGGCACTTGAAGTGGAGGTCCAGTCCAGTGAAACACAGATTTATAAAATATGCTTCTGTGGTCTCTATTCTGGCTTATCCAGTTCTTACCAATCAGAAGTACCAAACAGCACTTCAGCAGAAGCCATTTACACCTACTGCTGCAAAGAAACTTACTGTTCTGTTTTATATGAATTACATGACACGCTAGAAAAAATACAGAATAAAGAAGAAACATTCCTCTTGTTTCTCTATGAGTCCAATGAACAATATTTGAAACGGATACTACTATTCCATAATTATCCTATTTATTAATATCATTTCATAATATGATTAAAATGATAGTATACTACAGGCTAACATGGGGAACTTTGGTTCAGTGGCAATTGGGGATCTCAGTTCTTGAATTATATTATGCTGAAGCATATTATTCCCAGAGCAAAATGTATTCTTATTGTCACTTCAAGAATTCCAGTTACTTGGAAAATCATTCCCACCCATTCTGAAAAAGAAGTTGCAATCTTGACTATAGACTAAATGCTGAGACAAACTGGAAAATATTTTGCATGTCTATTAATTCCTTAAATATACTACCTTGAGGAAAGAGTTGATAGCCACAAGAAAAATAAATTTACTTCAAATGCATGGCTCATAAACATAAATAGTGGAGCAATGATATCATCTATTGAATTTTGACTAGTTTGAAAAGGTAAGGATTCATGAAACATGAATCTACATGGTATAAAAAAAGACATTTTTTTATGTAATGATTTACTGTAGCTCATTTTCAAATTCAGTCCTATACAGATATTACCAAAAAAGGGAACAGAAAAATTAAGTGAATTTAAATTTTAACAAAAAAATGTCTTTATTGTATATGAACTGGTAAATAATCTACTAATTTTTCTCCCTGTTTACTGAGTTTCAGATTTAAGCAAAATGTCATCAAAGCAGTAAATATATGTGTATTTATGTATACATAAAAAGAAAGAGAGGTTCAAAAGGGTCAAAACCACAAAAGTAAACTTTTTACATTGTAAATATGTAGTGAACCCAATCATTAGAACTGAATTGTTCTCATGTTTCTTAGCATTCTCTTTGTGGTATTAAAAGCAAAATACAGAACAGTTTTCCTACTTTTCATTTGATGAAAATTGTTTCAGTGTACCTCGAAAAGGTCAGAAATAAGTATATATATAAACACACACTACAGCTTCCAAATACTTATTTAGCTTGTGGTTATAAGTTTTACCGTATTGCAGTCTTGTCTAAGGAGGCTTTGAAACTGCTCTGAAAAAACTTGTTTAAAAAGAAAGAACATCCCTCTACACAGCTATTACAACCACAAAGGAGTTGTGGATGAGAATGCAGTCCATAACTGTATTACCCACTGTACAATTACAAGTGTGGCAATTAAGTTACTCAAAGCCTGAGTCAGCGCTCCAGTTTGTGAGTCACAGCAAAGTTACCTGTATTTGGAAAGTTTTACAGAAATCCACTCATTGAATAAGTTCACATCGACTGTTAGAAAAAAATAATTCTATCAAGAAAAAATAATTCTATCCAGAATTTTCTCTGTAATTACCCTGATGAGATAAAACTATGCATCTGTTTATCAAGAGTTTGGGAAAGCGACAGAAAAATGGTAGATATCAGTTATGTGTGGATGCAAATGTTTGAAATGTATTTTAGCATGTGGTGCTTTGAGTCACAGATTTCCTGAAAAGAAGCACTTGCCTGTAAGAACTGTTCTGAACTCATTCAGACTCCAAGCAGACTGAGCAGAAGTCAGGGTAAGCCAGGACACCAGCATAGCACACCGTGCTCTGTCTGGAACATTGTATGTCACCTTAGCTCTACAGCCTCACATATAATACTTTTCTTGTTCAAATAGATTTTTTGATATTTAAAAACAAAAAAACAAAAAAACACAAAGTCCAAAACCAAAAGAGTACCCATCTTGAACATGAAAGAAAATTCAAAATCTTGAAAATGTTAATTAAAAATTCAAAACATAATATTCAAGTATATAAAACAAAATTTCTTCTTTAATTTTTCATCTCTAAACTTGGTTTTACATTTTTTAACTACTTGTTCAATTATTTTTCAAAAAGTAGCCATTTCAGACAAAGATCGAAACTTTTTCTTTCATTTCTTTGTTGCCTTGAGCACACCAACAGGCTCCAATTGTCCTCATCAGCCTGAAACCGTCTTATGTGTAATCCTCTTCTGCAACATGGTCCCACCCTGCCAAGGGCTTTAGCTGCCTATGCTGGAGGTCAGCCCTGATGTGTCACAGCTGTGTGACCTTGGATCAGGCTGCTGTTGACGGGCTGTGAGGGGGCTCCTCCCGGTCTCCCTCTGCACTATGGGAGCTGCATGCAAGCTCAGGAGCTGCACCTTGCTGCAGGTAAGTGTTGCAGTGCCTGGTCTTGCACCAACCTCACTCTGACCTTGACCCTGTCTTGACCTCCTGGCTTGACTTCGGTCCTGAACTGCCGCTGGTGCCTGGTGATCCTGTCCTGCTGGTTGACTCTGGTTTCCATAACTGGACCTTCCCTGCTCGGGTGTAGTGGGACCGTGCCCATGCTGGTGAGGATGCTGACTGGCCACCTGGCTGTCACCTACAGCTCCCAGCTCCCCTGCCCCTGTGGCAGCATCTCACGATTGCGATGTCCTGACAATAATGAGCCAAAGTGGAACACATCAGCAATTTTGAAATGCTGATTTGGTTTGAAAAAATGAAATGGGAACTTTTCACGATGGACACTTTCCTGAAACTCTTCTGACTCATTGCAGCCAACATTTGCTGATTTAAAAAGATACTGTTGGGGTGAAAAAAAAAGAAAAAAAGATCCCCAATCCCATCCTGTTACTTAGCATTTACCATACTTGACTGTTTACATCTGCTACTTGGGAGGAATTGTGAGACTAACTTGACTGATGTTTCTAAAAATCAAAGCTGTGAAACCTGTGATAGAGACCTTCCCATAGAGAAGTGTAAGTAGTTTAGTCATCATGCATGTTAAACATGCTCTCAAGAGACCATGCATTTAGCAGATAATCTTCTTTCACTGATTTTCTGTCTCATGTTTTAGTTATTCTAAATCAAGAATGAATATCTGGACAACTTATTGATTACCCTCATTAAGAAATATTTTGGTGGTCTGCACATTCTAGAGTGTGACATTTGGTTGAATTAAATGTAAACTTTATACTGTAACTTTTTGTGAGGAGTTATATTAGATCTGTGTTACTGTTTGACCATGGAGGTATCATCTATTTAATCTTGTTCCACTCAATAAGCTTTTTTTTCAGAGACTGGCACTGATTAATTATATGTAATTACAATTGATAATGGGACTGTAGAGGTGGAAAAAACAGTAACATGAGATTTGCTTGGTGATTTTTTTTCCCCCTTAAATTCGAGGTAGTAAACAATAGTAGTAGCAGGTTCATTAAGGGAATCAGTACTTTTTATGGACAGTTAAATAGTAATTGTAAAGATTGTTGGATTCAAGCTGAATTGTATCCTTTTTTTTTAATTAGAAGAACAGCTAAGGACATCAATTTCAGAGGAACCACATCCTTCAGCTAGGAACATCAATTTTAGAGGAACTGCATCATTTTATGTATGGTTTAATCAGACATTTGAGAGCCAGGATGCTTGCAATCAACTTCAGCATACTGGCATTACTTACATACGAAAAACCATAAGAAAAACTCTATTTTCTTTTTTTTTTTTTTTGCTTTGTTTTTCTCTTGCAGTTTCCAGCTGGCTTTCTTTTTCCATATTGTTTGAATTTAAAGCTTCATTTTGATTGTGTGTCTGTATGACAAAAAAGGAAATGAGATTCCCTCTTTCTCGTAGCAAAGTTACATATTCA
>NW_008795253.1:138434-152890 GCF_000699145.1 Aptenodytes forsteri | reverse complement strand
ATTCATAAAAAAAAAAAAAGTGACTGTTGTGGGTGAACTGCTTCCTGTCCTTGTCCTCACCAATCTTCTGAATATCAACTTTAAGAAAATGACCCATTTTTCACTTTGTTTTTGCTGGTTTTCCTCATTATCGCTAACTTTCTAACTGTACAAATAACCTTAAGGCAAAGGATTTGAGGAATCTTAGTGCTGAGCAGAAAAGAATGAGTGAATTACATCAACGATATTTCCTGGTTACTAAAGATGGAAGCAAATTGGTATTTCAACTCTATCATACATTCCATTATTTCTACCTTTGTTTTGTCCCAGATAGGAATAAAAGTCAAAATACATTCAGGTTTTCACAGAATGGAAGATTTTTTAAACACCTGCTTTTAACTGTTAAAACCTTGTCTTCTGATTAGGAAAAAAGTGTCAAAAATTCCTCCAGGAGATAAAGTCCATCAAATGTTTCATCCTTTCTTTTCCAAAAACCAAAATATAGTTTCTTTGACCTGCTCACTCTAATACAAACACAATGTGGAATAGGCAATTAAATAAAATAAATTAACTAACCAAAAAAACCAAAGTCAAAACAAATCACTGTGTATACAATTCTTTGCCTAAGGATAAAATGGCAGAGAAAATGTATAAGACATGACTGAAATTAGTCAGAGTGCTTAATGCACTTCTGGAATCTGCTCTCACATGATAATGGTGGGGGCACTGTAGGAATCTATAAAGCAAAGAAGTCTTTTGCTCTGTGTTGTTGCACCAAATTGAAACATTGTGTTTGGTTTTCTTTTGTTATTGAGATTTCCCTGTGGCTATGTCTGTATAAGCAAGTGATTTGAAGCAGAAAGAAGAGATCAATAGATCAAAGCAGTTGGTACTCAGGACCTCACATCCACACCATATATGGCTGGAGAGTTTTACTATGGATTGAATTCTCTCAGGTCCCGCACACACCAAATGTTCCTACCACACTTTTTTTTGAAGCTGTCTAAGGAACCAAACGGTACTGCAGACGCCCAGGAGGTGCTGGAGCACATCTGTGCACACCTGGAACAGAGCTCTGACCTCTGGAAGGAGTCTACCTTCTGTGTACTGAAATGTTTCTCTGACCCAAACCAATGTGTAGAAAGTGGGGACAACAGGGAGACAAACTGCAAAACTTCAGTATTGTTCTCTACCAAAATGGTAGTTTAAACACAGCTTGTGTCAGAGGTAACTGTCTACGAGTTGATAGCTGTAGTTCGTGTGCTCATGGTCTCTTTTGTAACAATGCACTACAAGCCTAAGATTTACGTACTGCATCAGTTTGAGTAGGGGAGGTCCATAGTGGATCATGGGAGTCACAACTCAGTCAGAGAGCACAGCTAGATTACACGGTAGCCCTGCAGCAGCTATCTGATCACATGTAAACCACTAAGCTTCAGCAAATCATCATGTTTCAGATGACATCTATCATGAAATAGTTCTGCTTGATTTCTTTATGGGAAATTAAAGAGCTCAAAAAAGACACTTTCAAAAGACAACGTTTTCTGAAAACTAGTAGACATGAGCTCTAAACCAATGGTCTTTAGATTAGCTGCTATTATTTTTGAAAGAGTCCTTGGAGCTCAGTAACACTAAGACAAATAGGATGGTAGAGGAGCAACAGATGTTTATCTTAGGTCAGATACCAAAATTTAAAATGGTAAGTCTTAGTGGCTAAAGTCGACTACAATTAATACAAATTGCTAGAAAATGCACAAAATTGAAATCCAGAATTTTGCTCAGCTATTAACTAAACCTGGAGGAGTTAAATAGGTGCTGCTTTTTAACCAGAAAGTTTGCCATGCTTGTATTTACTCTGCTAACTAAAGTATGGCCAGGGGCCATGTTTGACCCTGGGACTACTGATCACCCATACTACTTCTCTGGCTTCATGCTGCAGGTTGTAGTGCTGGCCCATGCCAACTAGCAGTCTCCCAGACAATGCCTGAACACGGTATATGTTTGGACATGATATCTAACAGATACTACTCCCAAGAGACAGTATAGAAAAGACTAGCCTAGGTTTGGATATCTCCACCTTTCACTGTCTTCCAACGCTATCCCATAACGGTTTCGCATTCTTAAACTCCAATATCTATGTATAGAAAGAGTTCAAAGGGGATCTTCAGACACCACAGCTGGGCATGCAATAAATATTCATAGTTTAAAACTATAAACTACAGCCCACTTGGCTGGGCTGTAACACAGCCCTCAAATTATTTTAGATGTTTTGAACTAAAAATTTCCTCCATATGAAGTAATAATTATGGCAAGACAGCATTGCTTAGATCCCAGAGCTAATTCTTATGTAGGGTGAATGCAAGCAGTCTTTGCTACTTGACCTGAGAGCTAGAGAGTGTCCTTACCTCTGTGTTTTTTTAGCAAGAGAGATACATCTTTTTTGTGTGTCCACATCCAACTTCTGTATATCACCAAAACTGTCTACATCAGAACAGCTAGAGACCGTGTTCCTACCTATGCCTGCCTGAGAGCTGAAACATAGGGGAAGTGCTTGCACATACTGGATCTGCAAGAGCAGCTGGTAAATGTGTTCTCGCAGAAATCACCAGCATCAAGCCACTAACAAAATGCACGTATGCTTTCTTTTTAAAAGGTAAAGAAAGGTTAGGGCTATCACCTATGAAATGGGAGACCCAAAATCTATGCCCACCTAACCCAGAAGGATTTCCAATGCCCAGCTCTCCTCAGAAGGATAGTTTGGCCTGGGAAGGAAGTATCCTCCACCTATCCTATGAAAGTCACAGATTAGATTGCATGGGACAGAAGGAACCACACATGCAAGGTACGAAGAAAAGGTATGATTTTGCAGCTTGTGCTAGGAAGGACATTCAGCTGGAAAAGCAGGAATCTGGATTCCTTCTGTTATATGAACCATATACTAGATAAATTTGACAGGAAATAAGGCAAAACAGCAAAAGTCCTACTCAGTTCTTTGAAAAAAGAGTTGGAAAAGGAAAATCCAGGCCCTGATTCAGAGTGGACAGAGTTGCTGTTGCCACGCGTAACATCGCTTACCTTAGGGACAGGGACTGGATTTCATTCACATCCCTATGGGTCCTGGTAACTAAGCAGCTCTCCCAATGGAAAGAAAAAGATTTCTGGACAGGGATTTACTTGACCACATGTAGACACCTATAATCACCCTCAAATAGATTAGATGAGTTGCATCCCACAACTCTCTTGATTATAGATGGATACTAGATCAGATAAAGACATCTCAAGTAAGATGAAAGAAGTTACTTTGGTAACTAGCCGTCCCCAGGAAATTCTGGTCACCCTAGGTGCCTAAATCTGGGGTTTACAATTGATGTCAGGGTATTCAAATAAAGTACTCTACTACATTAGGCATCTCAGCCTTTTATTATCTCCAGGCCCTGCTGATACAGGCAAGAACTAAATCCAATTTCTTCTTATCATTTTCTTCCTTGGTTAGTAATAGTCCAGCCTACAAGAAACAAATGCACTTAAAAGCAGAACAAAGAAAATGAAACGCAGCTTAAGTGCAGAAATATTTTAAAATGTTAAGTGATATGGCACTGTGAGTTGCAGAATAATTAGAATATAGCCACTTAATGGGGCAGCAGTTCAGATTACGTACATCAACTACCTCTGTGCATTGCAAATCTGGAAATGAGTTAGAAATGCCAATTTATATTAAAGGTGTTTCTATTTAAGTTAATGGTATGGAAAAATCTAAAAGGTTTGTTCCATCAAAACAATCATCTCTGTTTACTAGCCATGAGGAACATTTTGCAAAAGGTTTTGAAAATGCCCCTTATAGTTTTAGATATATTTATGCTTACAGCAGCTGATTCATAAGTAGAAAACAGAATATTGTAAAGTTTTATTTATCTTACACTTTCGAATTTGCTAAATAGAGATAAACAGAATGGGCATGTTAAGATTTCTTTTTTCTGATTAATTTTATGGTAATTCAAAGTGTTTCCATTTTAAATGAATTGTTTGAATACTAAATTATGCAGCTTTATGATCCAGGAGATAAGCAGAGCTCTAAAGATGCCTCTGAGACTTGAAAGAGACAGCATTAGAAGCTCATTATTGCCGGCACATTTAACATGGTTAAAGTAGGGGAAAATAGCCATTAAGTTAATGTAATAGTTAAACTGCATTAATTTGAAAAACTGCCCAGTGAAATGCTTACAGTGAGAGTGTATCTTTTTTTTTTTTTTAATTCTGTGGCATTTTCAAATATTAAAGAGTCAAAAGCATTTGAAGAGTAGTCATTTTCAAGTAATCTAACATAACATTTACACTTGAAGAAATATTCAGTTTATTACTCAAAAGTGTGTCAGAGTATCAACATTTTCTGAAGAGAGAAGAGCAGATGTTAATATGCATAAACGATGAATTCAGGACTACCATGTGGTAACAAACAAACAAAATAAGCTCCACCTCCCCTTCCCATTAGTCCCTTCATCCTCTAGGTCCTTTCTTCCAAACGCTGAAAAGTAACAGTAGTTACCAAAAGTCACAGCACCTCTCTCCTGATTGCTTAAAAAGACCAAAGAAAGCATTAAAAACTATCCAAAATGACAGGGGAAAGAGAACAGCTAAGTCTTAGCAAAGTCCACATCAAAGAAATGTAACGATTGCCACCAGAGTATTAGATTTAATATACTTCATGTTTCCAAAAATGAAGTAATCAACCCCACAAAATTAAAATGTGGGGAAATCTCCAACACGTATATATGAGTTACCACTTGTTCCAGAGTGGCTGCAGAATACAGCACAATGTTTAATGCCCCTTCCAAAATTTGTTGCTATTAATTATGCAAACTTCAGATAGTTCTTATTGCTGTTGTAATTTTGCAACTTTTTCTTATCTTGTCACATTTTTGGTCTCAATAATTTAATGAGGAACAGAGTCCACAGTTCAGCCACATTTGAAAAAAACCAAAGTTTTTTATTCCCTGTATTTTCACTTCAAATGACTTCTTGTGTTTTAGATTTGAGAGAATGATCTGCTGAGGTTTTACTGCTTAAAATTCATAAGGGTCATTATAAACATCCAGGGGTTTTGACTGCAAGTGGTGGCATTAGACAAAAGCAAGTTGGTACCTTTACAGAGCAACAAGTTGAGGGATGCAATATGGAGTCCAACTGTCTCAGTAGAGGACATGCAGAGAGTAGGCTTTCCAGAATTATATTCCCAGGGCATATTCCTAAATGGGGGCACTAACTGGGTAATATAAATTTTGGAGCTACTTCCCATGAGCTGATGTATCCCAGCCTGACTTCATATGGACAGGGACTGGATTTCATTCACATCCCTATGGGTCCTGGTAACTAAGCAGCTCTCCCAATGGAAAGAAAAAGATTTCTGGACAGGGATTTACTTGACCACATGTAGACACCTATAATCACCCTCAAATAGATTAGATGAGTTGCATCCCACAACTCTCTTGATTATAGATGGATACTAGATCAGATAAAGACATCTCAAGTAAGATGAAAGAAGTTACTTTGGTAACTAGCCGTCCCCAGGAAATTCTGGTCACCCTAGGTGCCTAAATCTGGGGTTTACAATTGATGTCAGGGTATTCAAATAAAGTACTCTACTACATTAGGCATCTCAGCCTTTTATTATCTCCAGGCCCTGCTGATACAGGCAAGAACTAAATCCAATTTCTTCTTATCATTTTCTTCCTTGGTTAGTAATAGTCCAGCCTACAAGAAACAAATGCACTTAAAAGCAGAACAAAGAAAATGAAACGCAGCTTAAGTGCAGAAATATTTTAAAATGTTAAGTGATATGGCACTGTGAGTTGCAGAATAATTAGAATATAGCCACTTAATGGGGCAGCAGTTCAGATTACGTACATCAACTACCTCTGTGCATTGCAAATCTGGAAATGAGTTAGAAATGCCAATTTATATTAAAGGTGTTTCTATTTAAGTTAATGGTATGGAAAAATCTAAAAGGTTTGTTCCATCAAAACAATCATCTCTGTTTACTAGCCATGAGGAACATTTTGCAAAAGGTTTTGAAAATGCCCCTTATAGTTTTAGATATATTTATGCTTACAGCAGCTGATTCATAAGTAGAAAACAGAATATTGTAAAGTTTTATTTATCTTACACTTTCGAATTTGCTAAATAGAGATAAACAGAATAGGCATGTTAAGATTTCTTTTTTCTGATTAATTTTATGGTAATTCAAAGTGTTTCCATTTTAAATGAATTGTTTGAATACTAAATTATGCAGCTTTATGATCCAGGAGATAAGCAGAGCTCTAAAGATGCCTCTGAGACTTGAAAGAGACAGCATTAGAAGCTCATTATTGCCGGCACATTTAACATGGTTAAAGTAGGGGAAAATAGCCATTAAGTTAATGTAATAGTTAAACTGCATTAATTTGAAAAACTGCCCAGTGAAATGCTTACAGTGAGAGTGTATCTTTTTTTTTTTTTTAATTCTGTGGCATTTTCAAATATTAAAGAGTCAAAAGCATTTGAAGAGTAGTCATTTTCAAGTAATCTAACATAACATTTACACTTGAAGAAATATTCAGTTTATTACTCAAAAGTGTGTCAGAGTATCAACATTTTCTGAAGAGAGAAGAGCAGATGTTAATATGCATAAACGATGAATTCAGGACTACCATGTGGTAACAAACAAACAAAATAAGCTCCACCTCCCCTTCCCATTAGTCCCTTCATCCTCTAGGTCCTTTCTTCCAAACGCTGAAAAGTAACAGTAGTTACCAAAAGTCACAGCACCTCTCTCCTGATTGCTTAAAAAGACCAAAGAAAGCATTAAAAACTATCCAAAATGACAGGGGAAAGAGAACAGCTAAGTCTTAGCAAAGTCCACATCAAAGAAATGTAACGATTGCCACCAGAGTATTAGATTTAATATACTTCATGTTTCCAAAAATGAAGTAATCAACCCCACAAAATTAAAATGTGGGGAAATCTCCAACACGTATATATGAGTTACCACTTGTTCCAGAGTGGCTGCAGAATACAGCACAATGTTTAATGCCCCTTCCAAAATTTGTTGCTATTAATTATGCAAACTTCAGATAGTTCTTATTGCTGTTGTAATTTTGCAACTTTTTCTTATCTTGTCACATTTTTGGTCTCAATAATTTAATGAGGAACAGAGTCCACAGTTCAGCCACATTTGAAAAAAACCAAAGTTTTTTATTCCCTGTATTTTCACTTCAAATGACTTCTTGTGTTTTAGATTTGAGAGAATGATCTGCTGAGGTTTTACTGCTTAAAATTCATAAGGGTCATTATAAACATCCAGGGGTTTTGACTGCAAGTGGTGGCATTAGACAAAAGCAAGTTGGTACCTTTACAGAGCAACAAGTTGAGGGATGCAATATGGAGTCCAACTGTCTCAGTAGAGGACATGCAGAGAGTAGGCTTTCCAGAATTATATTCCCAGGGCATATTCCTAAATGGGGGCACTAACTGGGTAATATAAATTTTGGAGCTACTTCCCATGAGCTGATGTATCCCAGCCTGACTTCATATCTGGAGAACCTGGACAGATGATGTCATGGCCTGTCTTGGGGGGGGGGACAGGGGGGCGGCGGCCGCAGAGACTGAGCAAACAAGAACTGGGGGAAGGGGCTTCTTGGGCTTTTCAAGAAGCTCATCACCCCGTGCTGCCTCAAGAGAGCTTCCCAGATCTCCTGCCAAAGGAAGGAGTAAGGTTGCTCTGGGCCAGGTGAAAAAAAAACAAAGTGGGGGAAGTTTGGCACCTGCTTTACACCCCATCTTACAGGGGGTCCTCACACTGTGTGTGCTGCTTCTGCCCAACTGATTCTTAACATGCTCTTGGTGGCAGAGGAGGACAAGGAAAGGTGAAGGACTGATCTCTGTGCTCTTACTCTCAGACATGGAATGAGCACATATGAACTCCTAAACTGTGAACCAGACCAGTGCTTGTGGGGACAGAAAGCTGATGCAGATCTAGAACAGGGCAGGCCCAGTATCACTCATTACTTCACTGCTGAGAAGCTTTCAAGCAGCCCGGACATACCCAATTTGCTCTTTGCAACTAGGAATAATGTGCCTGTTACAAAGATCTCCTTTGTGGCTCCACACCATAGTGTTTGGGGAAGGAGGAATTCAGGGAAACTAGGGTCCCTTTTCCTTCCCATTAACTATGACTACAGAATTACAGGGCTCATTCTTCCTCCACCCCCCTCCTATGCAGTAGTGGAAGGCTCAAGAGCTGCAAATATTACTTCTTTGCAAAAATAATTAGAAGTCTGTGCTGCATATGGAGATCAAATATCATTCTGAGGAAGAGGTTGCAGCTCTCTGCTGTCAGTGTTACTAATCAGGCTTTGGTAGCACTGGAAATGAAAGGCCTGGGTGTCAAAACCCAAGTACTTCAATTTTAACATGGAGGGATAGAAGCACAAGATGGAGAAGGACAGCAGGAGTATTTTCCACCTTTACCTTTTAAAGTAAAATAAGCCTTAAACTTCCTGAATCCCCAGCAAAAATTACAAGTCTCACAGAGGGGCTATGTTATGATTTAGCACCAAAAACGCACCTGCTAAAATAAACTCAATGGGAATTTTAGCTAAAGTGGGTGTAGTTACCCCAACTGGTGTCCCACTATTACTTGTCAGAGATTGTAAGTGAGCAAAAAGTAAAGTTAAATTAAGAACTCAGTAACTTTAGATTCCATTGAAAGGATAATGTTTCTACTACTATATCAACTGAAAATCGATTGAGATAAGAGCATCCTATAATTTACTGCTCCCAATATCCGCACTGTGCATTGTCTTTCTTCTTGTCTTGGCTTCTTTAAGCACTACTGAACTTTACTGCATTTAAGTAAAGCTGTCTTAAAAAAAATTAGGAAAGAAACAAAAGAAAAAAAAGTTTTTAATTATTTTGTGTGTATTTTCCACTGATACTCCAATATGCTCAAATATTTGCTTAAACATTTTCACCAAGAGACCTGGTAATACCTTATTTCCTTTTAAGAAACCTCCAGACTACTCCAAACCACTTTTTTTCTAGGAAGATTTTTTTGAGACCAGTTTAACCGTTTTCCAAAACGGAGAAACTGCTACCCGATATTCCATGTCAGTGGAGTGACTGTATGAACTAATTAAAGCTATTTTCTTCCCTTCCCACTGTAATTCCCCCTCTCTCCTGAATTTGCTACATTGATTATATAATTATATGACCTTAAGTGACATGAAATTTGACCAAATTTAAAAAGAAAGAGGAATTACACCGGAAAGAGTAGCAACTAGCTTTTCATTTCTCGACAAAGTCACTTTGCTATCTCCAAAAGCAATTTAAAATAGATGATTCTCTGACATTCTTTACAATGAAATCAGATCAAAGTTTATGCCCCTCCAAACAGCAACAGAGCATTATTTCTATGTAAAATATGTGCTCCCAAATCATTATAATTACACATAGCATAAAAGTTTCACATTTACGTACAAATAACTGATGGATATGTCTTAGAGGAACTCATCTGTCCAATCTAGCCTTGAATCTTTGCATTTAAAAGGTGCCCAAACAGGCATTTTCTTTTTAGGTTTCATTCTCTTTTGGACACAGATGCATAACAGATGCTTTTCAGGATTCTGTGCCACTATAATAATACTGTGTATACCACTGCACTGTATATACTTCTTTTGCTCCATAGTTTATATAGTTTGCTCCACTGGTACTAATTTGAATTCCATTAGTTAGACAGTTTATTTTTCTTTTTACATTTTTTTATTCTCCTTTCTTATTTTCTTTTCTGTCCATTGTTTTGAGTATTATTTGAAAAATACCTGCCATGCAATTTACTATAGAGCAAAATAGCTGTAAGATCAGCCATTATGATCAAGCAGTGCCCGCTTTGTGAGTTTATTCCATGAAATCTAAGCAACTTTCCATTTAATACAGAAATAGAGCTTCAGTTTAAGTTGCAACCTCAAGGGAGCTTAGACTGGGATTTGGGGTTGTGAAATTCAGATCTTTGGATTTCATACTTCTTTGTTCCATACCTCCATACTTCTTCCAGACTAATTAATTCACCACAGACAGTAAAGTAACTATGTAAAGGAAAAGTTCTTGTGCAGTCAGTTCTACAAGAGTTAATTTTGTTAACTCCCTCTTTCCCCAAAGTGGTGTTCTGTCCGTATCCATTCTCTTTTAGCAATGGCTGGCAAAGCTGAAATGACAACATTATGTGCAAAATATATTCCATATTTTCAACTCTTACAGTATGCGTAAGGGTTTTCTCCCAATTGTTCTACTCTGCTTGCAAGGTGATGTTACACAGATCAGATAACACACCATCAAAGAAGATGGTCAATCTTTTGAAGGTGGCTCAAAAGTATAAATTGTAATTAAACTTGAAAATAAAAAATCCATTCCATAATTTAAACATATTGTTAATTGCTTCTTACCTTACAAAAGATTATATTCTTCTGTCTTTAATTAATACAATTTCCATTAACAGAGAATATAAGGCTCCCAAAGAGTTGGACAGAAAAAAATGAATGCGGATCTCTTTAAACTTAAGTACCTGCAAAATACCGTTAACTGATGTAAATTTGACAGTCAATTAGCCCCTCTCATGTTGTAAGTGCTTTTAGTATTTGGAAGAAAAACATCTGAGCCATTAATTTTGAATTGAAAATAAGTTTCTGTTAGTTGATTCTAAACTTTTTCTGCTATAGTAGAAAGGTTTTTATAATGAACAATAGGGATTCTGAAAACAGTTATCATAAATCAGACTGGGGCTGTGTCACCTTTTCTTAAGTGTGCTTAACACTTCCCACTCATGCAAAGATTGGGTCTTCACTTTCATACAATTTTGCCAAATTTCAACAATTTGTCATGAAAGATTTTATTCCAGGTGTCTGCCTATGGCTCATCATTTCCTTACCCCTGAAAAATTCAGTGAAGTTGTTCAATATATGGCTTTACAATGTTAAAAATGCATTTCAACTTAGAATTATAGAACATTTCATGCGTTCACACCACAGCTTTCATTGACTTCACTTGCAGCTGTGTGTACTTTGCACCTGTGCAAATCAGACTCCAGAGTTTCACACTGTGTGCCCAGAAAAATGAGGAAAACAGGCAATTCAACCACCTGTGAAAAGTTAAACAGTTTGATCCCTGAAAAAGTTTAAAAAAGGACATAGTGCTTTCCATGCCTTGCTGTTGATACATCTCTTCCAGTGCACATTAGAAATGAGAGACAGGCATCTATACTCTTAATGATTTGAGTATTATTCTGGGAGGACACATGGGGTCTGTGACTGGAACAAGAAATGAGTTAATTCCCCTACGTTTACATTGACTTTGAAGGTGACCTGTTTCCTCCGGTTACAGTTCCGTGACACATCTATATTTCCACCATAGCTATCTTGGAATAACACCGCACTGGGATACAGCAGGCATATTCACACCATGCTACAAAACCTGAGTTACGTGAATTTATTAGCATTTTCAGCTGAAGGCTTAATGCAAGAGAGCCAGATCAGTCTGACCCTGCTAAACCTTGCTGCCAAAGGATTTCTTCTACTTGCCATAACTGCCTCTGACTGAGATTTAACAGGCATTACCGTGTTGGGATGTCTGACTCATTACAAACTGACAAAGTTGTGCCAGCAGAACTTTGTAATGGAGACAAAGCCTTTGGAGGACTTGGTCTCACTCGTGTAGTCATTTAAATGAGACCTGTTTTCTCCAAGGCTGCAAACTTTTCCTTTTGTGATATACAATTTCAAGGGATCAATGGAGTGCTTGCTTTATGAAGAGAGGCAGCTCCTTTCTTTCTGATATTTCAGTGCAAACTATTTCATCTGTTTCTGTGATTATCCCTTATAAGGCATCAGAACAAAACAGATTTTTGCTTGTCTTGTGAATGACTTTCTGTTCTCATCACTATTTTGTCACAAGAATACATTAATTTGGTGCAATTTTCCACTTTTTTTCATTTATTATTTTAGCCCAGAGAGTAACAAGGACACATGATTACCCATTGAAATTGCATGACATTGATGATGATAATGCACATAATTTGCACAGAATCCCCAACACTGTAGTTGCAAAATAGTAAGCCCCAACTTCTATTTCTAGTCCTTCTTTTTTTGCTTCAAAACATCCAGTGCTACAACAGTTCACTGCAGGGGACTGTATTTAGACAAATACAGACAAAACACTGTAAAGCCTAGCAGAAAGATATTTTTCTATTTGCTGATATTGCAGGCTTTGTTCTTTGGTAGAAAATACATTGCTCTTGATCTCATGTGCCAATTTAACATTCATTAGAAAGCCAGGAGAATTTATATATTCTGTCTCAGTGGGACAGTATAATATATTACTCTTTCTTTTATTTTGATTTTTATTTTGTTCCCAAACTATCTTAGTTAAACTTGGTCAATACCCACTTGAAGTAATCTATGGTGGTCTCAGAGGCACTGAAATTCTTAGCAGTAAAGCTCTTTTTAGTTGCTTGTTGGCTGCCGTGAGGCTGCTGTGGCTCTGTGTCCCCATGTCCAGACATAGTGAGGCTGAGCATGTACATGCACACACACATGCACGCTTACACGCAGTACACATGCATATACACATGGCCAGCCACACAGGTCAACAAGGACAGAAAACACTGCGCTCATGCAAACACAAACAGCACCAGTGGCCTCATCTTTCCCTCTGGCTGATCAGGATGAAAGCCTATTAGTGGAAATTATAGATATATACATGTAGACATACACAATGTGGATCCCTCCAGTAACAGGTCTTAGACCACAGCCTATCCAGTAGCTGTCCCTGGATCCCAGGTCTCCCTAATTGTTGGCATATGGACACAAGAGTCCCTGAAGCCCACAACCACACTGCAGTTATTGATACAGAAAGCCCCCTGTCTTTGCACAACCACAACCCAACCCCCCCTCCCACACACACACATAAGCACTATAGATACCTCCAGTAAGTATCCTTAGATGGTCTGCTCAGTAGCTGGTTACTGGACACCATGGTCTCCCAGTTGCTTCATGCACACAGACACACACAAGCAAATGATTCTCCCCAGTAGCTGGTTCAGTCTTAGGACCTCACCAGTAGCTGTCTGCCAGTCCCCATGGTCTCTCCGGCGGCTGGCTGGGACCCCCCTACTCCCTCCAGTAGCCCAGACTCATGGCCGCCCCAAAACCAGGTTACTAAACCTCTTACCCTATCCACCAGTTAGTCCAGCTTGATGTTTGCTAGCAGTCACACGCCAACATACACACCCACATAAGATGTATGTGCTCTGCTCTCTCTAGTTGCTTCACCACAGACACACAGAACCTCTGACCTGTGGTCTGACTCAATGTGCTGGTACTCAGACAGCCCGCCTACACATGCACACAGAATAAAGAGTCCCTCACCCAGGAAAATAGTTAGAAATGGAGTTTGATTAGAATGCAGAACAGACTGCAGTGATCAGGTACAGGGCATGGCCAGACAAGTGTACTGACCTGCTAACATGCAGCTGGCCCCTTTTATCCTTATCCCTCTGTTTCCATGCTTGTTCCTCCACAAAGCATGCTGATCCTTCCATTTCTCTGCTTTTGGTTACTCCCCTAAACGTCTCATATTGAAGTCTTGTGTAATCCCAAGATGCTCTTCCCCAGCATCCCACAATGACCCCAAAACCCTGTAGAGAGTAACCTATCTCAGCCTGTGTGGTGACCCAGAAAGCCTCTCCCATTGACTGATGGCGATGGATGTCACCCCTAGAGCATGATGGCTCTCCTGACAGCCCTGGGAGAAGCCAGAACAGGGGCTCGTTCCTCTGATGAGGTTATTAGGATTTCCTCACTTGCCATCATGCCTGTCTGCACCTTAGTGTTTGTGGAGGTGAGCCTTTAATCGTATAACCTAACACACACTGCTATCTCTCATAAAAAGTGGATGACTTCTTGTCAGTGATCAGTTTAGGAAGTTCAAAGTAATTTCTTTTTGGCTTAAGTGCAATCTTGGCACTAATGACATAAGGCATTTGTGCCAGCTTAACCTTTGATGGCTGGAAGGGTTACTGTGCCATTTCAGACTGGCAGGATATATAGCAACATCTGAACAGACTCAGCTTACAATGTAGCATGTTAAACTAAAGCAGTGGCAATTTTGTTTTACTTGATATGGTAGTGTCTAAGCTGAGCATATGGGAACATCTTCATGTCCCATTTAGTTGCTCATGCGAAAAGGAGACTCAATATATGTAATTAGAATAGAATAGAATAGAATAGAGTAGAATAGAATAGTTTTCAGTTGGAAAGGACCTACAATGATCATCTAGTCCAACTGCCTGACCACTTCAGGGCTGACCAAAAATTAAAACATGTTCTTAAGGGCATTGTCCAAATGCCTCTTAAACACTGACAGGCTTGGGGCATCGACCACCTCTCTAGGAAGCC
>NW_008795253.1:127521-137833 GCF_000699145.1 Aptenodytes forsteri | reverse complement strand
CATTGCCCAATGCACCAATCTATCTAGGTTCCTCTGCAAGACATCTTGTCCCTCAAGAGAGTCAACAGCACCTCCCAGTTTGGTATCATCAGCAAACTTGCTAATGGTGCACTCAACTCCTGCATCCAGATCATTGATAAAAATATGGAAGAGAACTGGCCCTCGAATTGAACCCTGAGGAACACTGCTGGTGACCGGCCACCAGACAGGTGTAGCCCCATTCACTACGACCCTTTCAGCTCTGCCCTTCAGCAAGTTCTTCACCCAGCACACCATGAACCTGCTCATTACACAGTTGGACACTCTGTCCAGAAGGATGCTGTGAGGGACAGTATCAAAAGCCTTACTAAAATCCACAAAAACTACATCCACCACCTATCCTTCATCCACTAGGTGGGTGACCTTATCATAGAAGGATATCAAATTAGTTAAACAGGACTTTCCCTTTGTGAACCCATGTTGACTGTGCCTGATGATTGCATTATTCTTTAAATGCCTTTCAACAGTACCCAGTATAATCTTCTCCATAATTTTTCCAGGAACTGAGGTTAGACTAACAGGTCTGTACTTTCCTGGGTCTTTCCTCATGCCCTTCTTGTGAATTGGAATAACGCTGGCTAGCTTCCAGTCAACAGGGACCTCCCCAGACTCCCAAGACCTTTGGTAGATGATCAAGAGGGGTCCTGCCATAACATCCGTTAGCTCCTTCAGTACTCTGGGATGAATCCCATCAGGCCCCATGGGCTTGTGAACATTCAGCTGATACAGCTGGTCCTGTACAATTTCAGTGTCCACAGATGGAAAGTCACTGTTCCCACACTCGTGGTCCTCCGACTCAGGGGACCAGGCAGTCCAAGGTCTATCAGTATCGTTAAAGACTGAGGTAAAAGAAGCATTAAATGTCTCAGCTTTTTCTTCATCCCTGTTAGTCAAATGACCATCTTCAACAAGTATTGGTCCAATTCTCTAATAGATTACTCTGTAAGTGTGTGTGTATATATATAGTTTATATTTCTTACAATTCCATTGTCTCAGTTACTTGAACTTTGCCAAAAAATCTGTGCAAACAGCATTGCTGGGTCATCAGAGGAAGAATCTGTATAAAGTGGGAAAAGCTTTCAGCGTAGCACTAGGTTTTCAGAGGAGCTTCAGGAGGAGATGCTGGTGATGCATAGCATGCCCCAGCCTCTAGACCAATATGACTGTCCGCTTCCTTTGTTCTCAATATGGTGTGCTTGACAATGTGTCAGGTTCAGCTTCTTTCCTCGCTGTCCTGCTGTGCTTGATGTCTGTCAGGAAGATGTCTTCCTGAGACTTAGACCTCTGCTTGATAGGCACTGGAAGTTGAGGCAAATGCCAAACCTTCAGGGTCACTCCTCATCACCATGCACAGAGAGAGTTTGCAGCCTCTCTGAAATAATTCAACAACACTTAAATCATAAGATTAAAAAGAAAAAACAGAATTCTTTAACAAACTCCTAACTATATTTTGAAACGGATAAACCAAACAATAACGTGATCATGACATAAAGTCATCAACTTTGCTTCCTGTGATTTTCTGGTTAGCAACAGTCATGTTAAACTGCCTTCTGGCATGTTTTCTCTAAGTGGACCCCAATCATTGACATACCCTGTCCTTGGGTTCCCCTTTCTGAAGTAAATACAGACTGAAATATGTGTATTGATTTTACATTTTCTTTCCTAGGTAGAATTACACCAGTAAGTGCATATTCTCTCCCAAAGCTCTCTACCATCTCCAGTCCTGATGACTGATTTAATTAAGCCAACTGCTCATTTCTTAACTCCTGTCTCTTAGAGGAATATAGTTTTCTTTCACAGAAATTCCCTTCCTTCATGCCATTTAAAGATGCCTTTGAAATGCTCCACTCTACCAGTGAGGCTTCACCAGTCTGAATGTGTTTTTGACTGTAAATCTGCCTAGTTACAGATGCAGTACAGCATATCCTGGCAGATAAATGGATCTTTCCAGATTGCATCTTCTCATCACAGATTTAAGCACCTAATTTTTTTCAGAAAGCTGCATGTTCATGATGCAAACCCATAAATGAGGACAATGAATATGCCTCTTCACCAGATCTTGACAGAGACTAGACGTGATGTTATAGAAAAAAAAAAAAATCAGTTGGGTTGCTAGTGTGTTTGGCTTAGCTGACCCTTAGAGATGGCCTGCTGACATTTGGAAAAATGCTGGCAATAGTCTGAGGTAGTCTTGTAATGTAAAAAAGTTCTGCTACTGGAACCCATCTGCACATTTGTTGGGCTGCTCATTGCTGGATCCTTGCTGACTTTAGGCCTGTGCTGCAGGCACAAGGGACTTGCAGAGGAAATCAGGCACACAGATAAAGCCTGGTTAGACAACTTATCCCTTTTAATCCTTGATAAAGTTGAAAAGACCTGCGTTACAATTTTAGAATACTGTATATTCCTTTAAAAAGCAGGTTTCTGTGTCATGGCCAAACTAGTAAAAAATTTTTAAATTACAAGTGTTTATGCAAGGTCATGTATTGCCAGTTACAGAGATAGATGTCCCAGAGGGAATATAGTAGTATTTACCAGGAAGAGGATTTTGCTACTTTATTCCATAACTGTTTTTGTGGAGGATCCCTACTGCACTGGTCAGTACTGGAGTCAGTGTGGGTCAGTAATATGATCCCCTATTGCAACTTTTTTTGGTGTTCCATTGTGGGTGAGAATGGTACAAAATTCCCGCAGTATCCCAGAGCTCAAACAAGAAAGGAGGTTGGGAGAATAAATGTTTCTGTACTGCTTCTGCCCAGTCTCTTGTCCCCCATTTTGTTGGCACTGCCAGCACGGCACTATGTTTGTGTGACTATTTCTGTTTTGTTTGCTGTGCAGATCCCTGTCTAATCAGTACTGAAATGAAAACATCAGTCCCTTTCATGCAGAATACTGCACTACCCTTAGGGAGAGCCTAGGAGGGTCAGGGATGATCTTTTTAATCTTTTGCCGCTGGTCTAGCATTATGTATTATTATTATAGTAATCTTTCAATTGCCTTGACAAAGGATGAAGGTACTTTCCACACAAATCTTACAGCCCTTTGCTGTGGAGAGAAGTGTTCTCCTTTTCTACTAATACCAGAAAATGTGATCCATCCATCAAATTGTCAGACACTACCTACAAGGCAGATTGACAGATTTTGTTCAAATGAATTTTAAGAAAGCTGAATAAATCCCTTTAAAAAAAGATAGTGACACCTGCCCACAGTACCATTTGGTCCAATTCCTAATCTGATATAGCTATTTGAAGCTTTTCCTAAGCTGTGTGGAGCAATATGGAGAGTTGAATTTGGCCCTATCTATAGAAAATCACTTGCTACTCTACTAACTTTGACAATTTGGGGATAATGCATATCTATCCTCCTACTGTGGGAGATGCAGACTCCATTTGAACTAGGTGACTCTGGTGGCAGTACATCTGATATTACAGCTTTTACTATAAAGTCATGCTTAAATTATTAATAATTGCATTATTGCCTTAATAAACGCTGAAGGTACAATAAAACTATGATTAAACGTGTTTTATGAGAAGAAAAATTATAGTGTCTTTTAAGCTCTGTTGTTTACTGTTAGGGAATAATATTATTGTGCTATGACAAATTTACACCACTTTCAACCTTCAGCATTAAGCTACCGTATAGCCACTTCCCAGTTTATTTTGAGATAGTTCTCCATCGTTAAGCAGAAAGTAGGATCAATGTGCACAACGTAGCACTCTGTAGGTAGGAAAGCTCTGCACCTGAGCTTCTCAAATATCATGATAAGCAGGAATGTTTCTTTGAGCTGATATAATAGTCAAAAAAACATAGGAGGAAGAGGAATGACTCTTCCGTAGGTAAAGACAGAGATCTGCCATCAGAGGATTCTGCCTCCAGATGAAGAGTCTCAAGGTGGTGGACAGCAATCAGGTAGACAGCATTGGCTGAAGTAGAAATAGTAGCACTATTAAAAGAAGGACACAAGCATTTAATACACTACTTATCTAGAGTTCCCCACTGTAAGAGACTACAAGACTTATTCTTTCAGGCATTGTTGCCAAATGCGTTTTCATCACAGGATATTCCTGGTCAAACTCAAGTGGAGAGAGAAGTTCTATGGGAACACAGTGATGAGCACAATTGCCAGTATAACTGAGCTGGTATAGCTCTGGTAATAGGTTTTCCAGCACCTTCAAAATCTTTTGGTAAACTTTGTTTTGTTAGTTAAAAAAAAAAAAGACCTGCTATGTCCATACAAAAAAAGAAAGCCTGTGAATGACTCTTCATTACACTTCTATCATAGTATATCAGCACTGACTCTTATCTGATTCCTGACAATTCTGCTAAGGAGTTCTGAAAAAGATTTAAAAGTCAAGTTTGCTGTTTGTTGGAAGTTCATGTTTTGATGAAAAAAAGGGGTTATTAAAGTTCCACTAGTGGTTTCTATGTACAGGATATTCACACCTGACCTGGCAGTGCAGGCCGCAATGTACAGCACGGAGGCTTTTGCTAGCTCTCAGCAAGCTAAAACAAGCCCAGTGAAGTGAACAGTCCAACTGTGTTACCTTAGAGCTCTAAACACCAATTAACCCTGGGTTTTAGCACATATTTCTTATTTCTACATTGTAGTTTATATTGCAGTTAGAAACTTTATTAGATAATCTATCTGGATATATGATGTTTCTATTTAAAATGACAGCTTCTCTTAGATAAGGTTATAAAAAAGTCATATATGTGGGAACTGTAATGACAAAGATGTGGAATTTCTTTTAGCTTTGAGTGATGGTGAGAATTTATCATTTAAGAGACAGGTATAATTTTCTAGCAGCAGTTTTTTTTCTGTGTTGCACATCAACATTTGCGGCTGAGTCCTGCATTTCTCTTCTCCATATGCCAAGAATAGGTCCTTTTGCTTCAGCATGTCACACTTGCTCAGTATATTTATGATTAGTTCATAATTGATGAGCTTGATGTATGTTGTCACATTTTGTCTTTTCTCTTTCTAATATTTCTCAAGTGCATAAACTAGACAGGTTTGATGGGAGCTAAGAAGTTACTCTAGGTTAGAGTGGAAGCAATGCCTCCCAACCAAGATAAGAAAAAGAACAAGCTTAGAGGAATTGCACTTATGTCTCACATGCACAGAAAGTGCAAGGGAGGTCAAGTAGTAAATTTACATAGCTGGCATTCACCTGCAGAACTTTTCCTTGACTTGCCCCAAATCTGTTTTGTCCACCAAGGAAGGACCCACTGCTGCCTTCTGGTCTAGAGAATGCTCCAGTCTCCTGGAGATTGCACCTTCTCCGAATTTGCTTGAGATTTTTGATTTATCCTCCCACTGGACTCAATGCCTATATAGAAAGAGACACATGTCCTGTAACACAGACATGGAGATAATGCCACAAGGAAAATAAATCATACAGACAAACTAGCATAACTTGAACCTAGACTCAGTACTCTTTTGCAATAAAACCTGCAAAATGAACTAATGCTCTCATCCATGTGTCCCGAGTTACCTGTTAAAAGTTACACACACATCTCAGTTACATGCTGTTCACAAGAAGAAAGGTATATTGTAAACCAGGAACAATACCACATATTTTTATTTCTTGACACCTAGTATACAAACTATGTAATTAATGAGATTCCTGTTACATAGAGCAGTCCTTGAACACAAGCATTTAGGAAATGACAAAATATTAACAATTATAGTCTCAAATGCATGAATTATCTGAACAGGTGAGACTTCATATTGATACCAAACTAGCAAAGTGGTGCTGAATGACCCTTCCCTTCCCTTCCCTTCCCTTCCCTTCCCTTCCCTTCCCTTCCCTTCCCTTCCCTTCCCTTCCCTTCCCTTCCCTCCCTAAACTGTCCTAAACTACACTTTTTTTCATAGCCCAGACACCCTGTTCTGGGTGAGGATAATAAAAGGTCAATTGCTGCATGGAGTGCAAAATTTTTTGCTTGTTGCAAATAAATTGCAGGTGTACAGAAATATATAGAAGGAGAAATCAGCCAAATGCATTTTTTTATGCAGCCAAGTTTTCCTAAGTGGGAGCCAGTTACTGGGCTGCCCAGCCACTGCCAGTTTCGGAGGAGTCAAAAATCATCAAGATTTCTCTGTTTTCTCACATGCTCCATTGCCCAGCCTTAGCTGAGCTGATCAGAACCTTTCTAGCAAAATGAAAATACATCAACATATTCATTAGAGCTGAAATGTTCCTATAACCCACAGCTAGAACACTAGTCTGATGCATGGGGACAAAAGTAAAAGCTTATTCTGCCTTCTCCAGAGAAATGACAGATCAAAAATTTAGGAATTAAGAACAGCAGATGGCTTCCATGACTAAGGCCAGCTCTCTAAACATCATGGGTTATAAATACACTTATTAAACAGAACTACTTGAGTTTTGGAGCCAAAGCCAGATACTTTGATATATTTCCATTCCCATGTAAATGTTTGAAAAATTTTATTTTTGTTCCAGAGCAGAACAAAAATATATTTCCAAAGTTCTCCTGATACAAAATTTTCATCCTTGACAGTCTAGTGCCAGATACTCCCTGAGAATATGTACTTTTAAGCTTTCTACATCGGTTGAATTAACTTTGACACATAACAATCTGTGGCTTTCAGAAATAACACCTAAAGAATAAATCTTTTACACCGGTCCAAATGTTTAAGAATTTGGAAGGGAGTAATTGCCTAAGTAATTTCACTAAGCAACTGAACAGACTGAACTGCAGAAATTTCCTCTGCAACTCACAAAGCAGTCAAGGTACGCAGAATGTGGAGAAATACCTCTCCTGTTTTCACTGCTACATAAAATGAAGAGGCAATTGAAAGGGGTAATTTTAGTAAATCTCGGAAGATTAAATGGAGGCAATCATAGAATAAGTAGTGCTCCTTTGTATATAAAATACTAACAACTATCTGCTGTCAAAGATGTAATGTTTTCTTATGAACAGACTTCTTTGGCTCTAAGAGCTGAATAGTTTACTAAGAAGTCTGCAGATCAGCATCTCTGTAGCCCTCCGACAGCTGTAGCATTGAAATATGTCTATAAAAGGGATCAGATGTAAATAATGAAATGGGACTTACCCATGACCTTCTGCAGATATTGAAAAGTGTAAGGAAATATTACTTTAAGCCATAAATGTACAGTAGAGATAATGCCAAGAGAATTAAACAACCATCTGGTGTAATTATTCATGTTCTCTAAAAATAGTTTGCATGTGAATGTGGCACCATATTTCCCTATATAATTTAGAGGTTTGAATCTAAAGGAAAATTGCAGAAAATCACAGGAAATAAAGGCTACTCTTTTTTAATGCAGATTAATGCACTCTCTTCTAAATAAGAAGGTATGGGGGAAAGTGCAGGCAGCGTAGGGGAACTAAGGGTGAGAGAGGAGTGTAGTATTGGTACTTTTAAAGCAAACATACATGTGACAACTAAAACTCATCTGAATTCATAATAATCCTTCATTCATGTGCTGGTGTTTTCATAATACTTTGTAAAATGTTTTCAGATCGTACAGTTGTCAGGAGAGGAATCATGTGAAGATTTGGTTGCTGTTATATTCTAAATAATGTAAAGAAAAATTTTGGTATAGAGTAATACAAATATTGATAAAGGAGCTTTTTGTCATAGAAATAAATCATTCATCTTTGAGGAGGGGTAACTTGTGCATACAAGGCCATTTGCTGTCCCTGCTGCAAGAACTTACCCATGTTTCTAGGAGCATCAGGCAGTTATGGAGAGCAGAAAGAGTGCATGGCTTCAGCAGCCACTCAAACATTGTCCAAAAGTTTTTGAGCAAGCCACAGACTGAGCTGTGTTTGAGTACTGTATTCCAACAACTGCAATAGCAACTTAAATGAGTAGAAACCTGTCCAAGGATAAGCTGCAGAAATTGTTCTCCCCACTCTTAATTACACGTTTGTGTTCTGTTACATTAGGAAACAAAATACCCATTTATAACACAGGCAGCACTCTCAAATTGAAAATACTGCTGGGCAACTTAAGAAAAATACAGCAGAGGTATTTTTGAATGATAATATGTGACTAATGCACATAAGTAATGAATTTACATAGAACGCAAAATTATTCCTCTTTACCCATGTACGATGACGAGTTTTACTGCAAACAAGAACACCAAAATGTGTGACGAGAACTAATGGATATTGATTGTGAAATAAATACCTGCAGTAGGTGTTGTTTGATGCATCATTTCCCAGGACTGTGTACGTGGAGGAGATTATACATACCATTGTGTACTCTGAGGGCCAAGTTTCCTATACAAATATGAGAAACAACGATGTGAGCTAGCTGTAACTCCCCCATATCAGATGGAGGTACCACCTCTGTGTGTTAAAAAAACAGCAAAATATTATCTCAGTAAAAAATGTTCAGAATGAAAACTACCACAAGAGCCAAGAGTGGATAGCAAAACAACAGGCCAAGATTCTCTCACTGCATTTTAGTATATGAAAGCACCATTTGCTTCAGTTAGGCTCCAGGAGATGCAAGTGCGCTTGATGTCAATTCTCAATTTGATCTTCTACTTTTCAGTTACCATCTAAAGTTTTAGCAGTCTGTTTTTAAATATTCTCAGAATCCTAGTCAATAGAGAATGAGCATATTCCTTATCAATCAATTAAGTAGCAATTAAGAGCAGGTAGGCAGCCTGATGATAGGGTTAGGGGACGGAAGTCATGTCCTTCTGCAAGCTGCTCCTAGGAATTTGTTTGGCTGTCAGTACAGTCTTTACACAGTACTAGAAAGAGGAGGAGACTCAAGATTGACACAAAAATTGATAGTAATAGTATTTTTATTATTTATTCTCAGAAAGTCAGGTTGATATAAATGTACCTCCACACCTACTTATCTCAAGACAATATTTTTGTACCAAGATGCTCTTGGTTTTGTCTGCTTTTTTTCCTAAGTGTCACATCCCACCTATGAGAAGGGGAGAGTGACCAAGGTCCGCAAATCCCCTCAGTGTGGATTAAGGTGAGATAACAGTCAAGGTCCATACGTGAACATCAACTTTAATGGAACAAACATTCTATAAGCATCAACCCTCTGTGTATTCATATGTCACATAAGCTAAGCGGCTTTATGAGAAGTTGAGGTAGGCCTTATGTTACTTAGCAGCATCAAGGGCAAAGAACGAGAAGGAGGAAAGAGAGAGAGAAAGAGAGCTGGGAAGCAAGAGAGAGAGGTAGAGAGAGAGCACCAATCCTGAATCCAGCATCAGACCTGCCAACAGGGGGTGTCAGTCTGCAGAGCACCCCAGAGGTTTGCACGTGTCCCTATTTATTGGTCCCAGTCCAAGGTTTCTAGAATCTTCTCTCACCCTTTTTTCAGGAGTGGTTGAGACATTAGTCAGTGGAGGAGAGTGACACTGGGCCCCTCCCCGTGGCTGGCTTCTGGAGCTTTCTCTTGGGCCATTGTCTGTGCTTACAGCACAGTCACTTGGGACTCATCCCTTACACTAGGGAATGAATTCAAACTAATAAAAGAAATTCTCTCCAGTTTTTGGTTTTTGTCATCTGCTTGACTAAGGCCAGTGCCCAGGAGATAGCACTTCTATGGGATAATACAAAGTCTACACACGCATGTAAAATGACTAAAATGAAGTAATTTCTCTCTTGTCTTCACTCTTTACAATGTTTTATATTATGATCTTATAAATATATTCATTAGCTGCTGAGAGTTGCATTTTTAACATGTCTATATACTATACTCTATACAAGTCTACACCAGAAATCTTCAGATAAAAAGTGTAAGACTATTGTAGAGGGTTACATCCATTTCACCAACATTTGAAATAGCTTCTTTAGCCAACAGCATTCCTTCCCCTAGCACCAAACATTTGTTTTTAAGACATGATTGTTATCTCAGAAAAAAAGGTTTGAAAGCAATGTATGTTTTAGAAAGATATGGTGTTCTATCAAAAATAATGCCAGGGCATTATGGCTGAAGAACAAAGAGCAATGCAGGGGTGTGTTATCAGAACAATAAAATGAAGCAGTAAACAGCATCCTTTCCACATCCCTTGTTTCAAGGAAAAAAAACCCCAAAACTTTCTTAGGTTAAACCTATGAAAAGTTATATATATATTTGTCCTGGTTTTGGCAGGGATAGAGTTAATTTCCTTCCTAGTAGCTGGTACAGTGCTGTGTTTTGGATTTAGGATGAGAACAAAGTTGATAACGCACCGATGTTTTAGTTGTTGCTAGGTAATGCTTACACTAGTCAAGGACTTTTCAGCTTCCCATGCTCTAC
>NW_008795253.1:126941-127388 GCF_000699145.1 Aptenodytes forsteri | reverse complement strand
CATATTATTATTATTATTATTATCATTTTATTTCAATTATTAAACTGTTTTTATCTCAACCCACGAGTTTTTCTCACTTGTGCTCTTCCAATTCTCTCCCCCATCCCACCGACTGAGGTTAAACCACGACAATATTAAATATCTACATATACTAATAGTTCTCTAGAGACTTAGAGGAAACCAGTAATGGTGGGAAAAAGTTTTACACAACCTGATTCTTGCTTTCAGCTAACTCCTGTTTCAATTCAGTGCAGTAATCATGCCTTTTTCTTGAAATGCTTAAGATGACAAATCCTTTTTCAAAACTGTGATTGCCAATACTATTTATGCTAATAAATCATAGAATCATAGAATCATTAAGGTTGGAAAAGACCTCTAAGATCATCGAGTCCAACCGTCAACCCAACACCACCATGCCTACTAAACCATGTCCCTAAGCGCCTCATC
>NW_008795253.1:105104-126714 GCF_000699145.1 Aptenodytes forsteri | reverse complement strand
ATGAGGTCTCCCCTGAGCCTCCTTTTCTCCAGGCTAAACAGTCCCAGTTCCCTCAGCCGCTCCTCATAAGACTGGTTCTCCAGACCCCTCACCAGCCTCGTTGCCCTTCTCTGGACACGCTCCAGCACCTCAACGTCCTTCTTGTAGTGAGGGGCCCAAAACTGAACACAGTATATACACACTGGAAATAACAACTTCCAGATACCCATGTTGGATGACTAGTAAAATGTTTTATGTATCCAAAAAATCAAATGACCTTGGTGGGTTCCTTACTAGGAACAATAGCCATTTGAGCATATGCTATTTATGTTAATTGGGGAAGTTGTTATCTGACAATACTTACACCGTTTCTGTGCCAAATTCAGAAAGAGAAGAGCTGTCTCTCCAAGAGCTATTAATAGGATGCAGTGCCTTTTGGGATGGCTGCTTAAATTTAAGGACGCTTTTTAAAATAAGTTATGTTTAGAAAGGCTATTTTGAAAGCAGAGAAGCTTCATAAGAAGTGAGATTTGAATCAGAACTGAAACTCTTATTGCTTGCTGAAACCAAAGAAATATGACATAAGGTAGGTCAAGCAGAAGGCAGTTTAAAACTCAGAAGACGTTGAGAACTTTTCAACACAAAGGCAGTATAATCACCAAGTTGACAAAAATTACAACCCTGCATGTGTAATATCAGGCCCCCTTCATGATGCGAAACTGCTAACAAGAGAGAGATGAGCTAATGAAAGAATAACAGCAGCTAATTTTGAATCCAGCCAAGCCTGAAGGAGGCATATTTTCCTCTTTCCATGAAACTATTGAAACGGTGGGGTGCTATAAAAGCTAGCTGCAGCAAACAAGCAGCAACAGATGCCACTCCCTTTCTTGGCTTTACAGAATTCATCAGAGCTTCCCACTATAAAAAAGCCAGCTAGAAACACAGCATGCAGAAGTCTAAAATTCAGCTTGGAAGCAACTGTCCATGTCACCCGGTATCTGCAGTATGGTGACCTCATGGGGATTATATCAATATGGATGAGAAGGGACAAAGTTATTAATTATTACACAAGGTTGAAATTTTATTTTCTCTTGAAGTAATTACAATTGATATTGAAATAACACCGAAATTCAAAATAATAAGTTCTCCTGTAAAATGCCCAAAAGTCTTAACCCTATATATCTAGAATAAGTATTTGAAATAACAGTTGTAAACAGGAGAAAAGGGACTTAACTGAAATGAAGAATTCTCTATATGCATTGATTTGCCTACGTAAAGTATTAGCCTTGAACTATTTTCCTGAATAAGGGATAGGTCATATAAGAACTTAGGAAACCATTCTCAATAGCTGGCAAATAAACCGGAAAGCACCCTCTCATCAGTATCTAGGCTCACTGTACTATACTCCTAGTATATTAGGAGTGCCGTATCCTCAAAATGGTATCTAAAAGAGACAACATGCTAATAAACGCTTCATACTGCCCAGCAGAAAACACTAAGGACACTGAGGTCTTCATTCCCCATCTTTATTGCCCCAGTGTTTCTGCCCATAACCATTTCTTCAAAGAATTAATTTTGGTGGTCATGTCACTGCAGCCCTTTGATACAACTGTAAGGGGAGCAGGAAATTTGAATTTTTTTAGGAAGAGTTAAAATTAGGTCCTGGCCCTGCCATAGACAGAGAGTAAGGTTTCAGAGATTAATTCCCTCCATTCAGCACGGGCCACAGTTTCATGATTTGGACAGATTTTTAATGAACTTCACCTCCTTTATTTGGAGATCATTAAAATTACGACCTGTTTCAATGTTCTGTGGTGCTTAGCTGTAGTTCACCATGGGAATGCACATGTGAAGTAACATATTCTCATTCTGCTCAAACAGACACCTTCTTCTATGGCTGCATAAACCATTTTGCAGGCTGGTCTGTTCTGAAAAAGGGTTGTTCCATACCAGGAGAACCCCAAGCTACCTGCCTCATGGATAATAACATAGTGCCCAGAAGGTGCATTCAGAGGATTTCACTGAGTCCTAGTTCTGAGGCTGTGATGAGCTGCATTCTCGCTGACAGCAATTCAGTAGCATGCTTTATTATACATCAGTCACTGAACTAAATGACAATCATTGAAGAATAGCAAAACTCAGGCATGCTTTAATTATAATTTTCTATAGAAAGGTCATGTTGTTCTTTAGTTTGCCATGGGCATGTCTCCTCAAATACACAAAATGCAAGAGATGTAGTACTACTGCTTCTTCTGTGAGATCATAGTAAATCAGAATTTTGCTGTATTCAAAGAATATTATGTTAAATTATACCTTTTCCCTTAATTTCAAAAGCTCATTAAGTGTTACTTACATAATGCTGTCTGTGCTAGATTACAGATGCAGTCTTTCAAACCAACAATACTGCCAACTATATTACCTAAACAGCTGAAAATATATTATGGAGAAAATCCACAAATGTCCATAAGAGCCTGAAGGAGAACTGCCACCACGTTTTAAATACTGTAATCTTTGTGTACAGATAGAATTAGACAACTCAACTACATGTCACCAGCCTAGTAACTGAGACATTGTTAGTAACTAGTTGGTAGTTAGTAGTTAGTAGTGACTAAGACATTAACCAAAAATACACTTGGGCCTGGATTCATCCTGCCTAACTTTAGTCACTTAAGTGAGACATTTAAGTTAGAAAATTAGACATAAGATGTAATCTCTACAGTTAGTGGAAAGAGCTCAGCAATTCAGAGCTTTAGGTGGCTATTTCACCATTAAGAGGTGCCAATCTTCTTCCATCAGCTCCTGAGGAGAAGAAACTCACTCAGGTGACTAAGCTGCAGATGTGGGTGCTATGTGGAATGCAAGCACCTCTGCCAAAGTGAGTGATAACTAAAAAACTTACATAAATCAGTTGAGCACCTAATGAAACTTTAAGTTCAGATGTTGATCACATAGAGAGACATCACTGCATCAACTGAAATGAATTCATCATATGCTTAAACAATTTGGGTGTAAAAATCTGGGAGTTCAAGCATTTGAACTTCAAGGATTAGGAGCTTTGAAGACCCTGTGTAGCAAATGTGCTCTGGCCACATAAAACATTTGCTCCAATCACAAAGTTCAGCAACAACATAGTTGAAAAGAATGCATTTGAGGTGGTTTGTACCTTGTGTATAGTGTCCTTGTTATTAACTGCAATGATTATTCTGGTATCACTTTGAAGAGCTAGCAATGACTTGGTGACCAACATCACAATCTGTAGACAGATTCTAGGGCTAGTTTGCAAGTGAAGACTGCTGTTACTAGGCTGCCATTGTTACTACTTTGTGGTTGTGAGATTTGGACAGCCTATTCCTAGTTTATCAGATACTTCTGTCACTGCCTCAGTGGTCTCTGGGGTGAATACCTGACATTGGAAAGCAAGATATTATTGTCCTCTGGTGCTGCACATTGCTGGCCTTGAAGTCGTAGTGGTCACATAATTCATATATACAATGAGGAAGTCCTCACGGATTATGCAGATCTCTGAATAGAAACTTATCTAAGAAGAGGTGAGCTAACACATTATTAAGACAACTTTATGCTAGTTTTAACTCTTAACAGCTTTCACTTAACACTAGGAGCATATTGCCCGACATGGGTTTTGATGTGACAGCTAGTTCTTGGGTTCTGAAAAGCTTTGGGGATACATGTAATGCTAAAATCATGCAGAAGCCAGAGTATAGCTTAGTATGTACTGATGAGAAAAAGTAAATCAGCTCATGGGCGCACTATCTTGATCTCATAGCTTTTGTCTGGCTCATGCTGTATGCAGGCCATATTGATTTCAGCACACAATTTACCATGTAGACTTAACAGCTGTAGAAAGAGCACAAGATTCAGAAGCCATGGAAATAGTAGACAAAGGGAACACAAAGAGGTTCTTCAGTGATCTGATGTGTTCTCTCCCTGTGGGCTCTGCTCCCTGCCCCAAGGATTCTTTATGCATTTTTGCATTGAAGTATCCGCAAATAAAATACAGAAGCGGTATGTGAACTGACCTCTTCCTGGGCAAGGCTGCATGTTATGGGGCTGTGAGTTACACACCCAGTTGTTTACTCTCTTCTCCCTCTCTGGCCCTCAGTTTTGTTTTTCATTCTGCACAGTGGCACAGCTTCAACAGAAAAGTGGTGAATAAACTTCTATCATCCTTGCCTTAAACCAGGAAGTGAAGACACAGCTTCTGGGATATGTGAGATGGAGGTTTGACCCTTCTCCAGATAAAGAGGACAGAGAAACCAGTTTTGTGCTTCCTCTGAAAGTCCTCTGTTAAAGAAGAGGTGGACAGCAACACTGATATCTTCCCTCTCAGTTGAATTTTAAAAGAGAACTACAAGACAGTATCCAAACCCAAAGGGGCAGCTAGAGCACTGAAGCCCTTCAGGTTGCAAATGCCAGTCTTTCATAAACACCAGCTTTAGAAGTTTTCTGAGCTGCTGAAAGCTGGAAGAGCAGTAAGAACTTCTCTCTGCCTTCAGCCTTTCCTCCTAGCTGGCTGGCTGGCTGGGGCATCCTCAGTTACACAGTTGGGATGAAATTTCACAAAGCCAGCTCACGCTTGTAAATCCCAGCCAGCAGTCTAACTCTTTCCACCCATAATGCCCAGAACAGTTAGTTTCTGGAATATGTCAAATCTAGCTGTAGCTGCCTAAGACCTTGCTGCCCTGAGATGTCTGCTCTCCCTTTTCTCTGTAATTCAGTTATCCCTGTATCAAGGTGGCAGAATCACAGCTCCAGTCCACTGTGTTCATGTGGTTTTAGGGGTTTTCTATAGCTTCTCATCAGTGGCTTGAGCTAATACCCTGAAATTGGAACTGGAGCAGTGAGGTGTAAATCTAAGCTCTGTCCTACTGCCCTTGGGGGCAATAACCGTAGCAAAGAGGGAGGACAGCCAGCTGCGGAAAGAAGTATTTTAATTTACTACAGCTATACTTACCTTGACTATTGATGTCTTCAAGCCCTTGCTAGTGCACAGACGCTGCTGGCATGGCACCCAAAATTTCGTCTCTCTACAGTGAATCTATGGCTTGGAGGATTTTCCTTTAACTGATTTTAAGTAGAAGAAACAGAGCTCTGCCACCGCCACAAAATTCTGATTAACCAAAGTGTTCAGGAGATTGCCAAATATCAGGTGCTACATGGCCACAAATTTGTTATCATAGAGTATTATAATGTTTCTCCAGTGGTACAGTCAGCACATTCAGAGAATGCCATCAGAAGTGGCCATTCTTCTCTGCGTTACTGTCATTGTCACAGCTTTTGGCCTGAGCTGCTGCTGCCAGTTAGGGAAGGAAAATTCCATGATATGAGATAAAGCAGAGCTCTGTTTACAGAATAAGGAAAATAACAGCTTTGATTGTTGTTATTGCAGACAAATTATAGAGCTGGAATACCCTGCTGCTTTCCACAGAATCAGATTAAAAGAAAGATCATCTGGCAAGAAAGTACTAGACTGGCAACTCTTGAGTAGACGGTGTTGATTTAATGCTGTTAAAAGTCACTCAAGAGAATAGAAACTTCAAATAAGACAGAAAAGCGACAGGTGCTTGTAATGAGTTGCTGCTTCTTTTCTGAGTGGTTTGGAGCCTAAAAGTCACAAACTATTAAACTTCCAGGTGCTTTACAAAGACAACTTTTGTCCCCAGAATTTAACATAAATTGTAGAAGAAAAGGAGTTCACAGTAATAAGTATGTGAAACCAATAAAAGGAGTATGCTGAACTTGTATACATAGGGATTATTAAAAAAATAACAGACTACACTTAAAATAAAAAGCATATCCTTCATATTTACAATATATAACCTCTCCACTGGCCTTGTATCTCATTCTTCCCAATGCAATTGTGCTTTAGCAGGGTTATTCAGGAAATAACAGCACTGAAAAAAGAAAGTGATGTATTGTCTGTGAGTCATATAAAATGTAATTTTGGCTTCAACTTTGGAAGCTTTTAGACACTTAAAGCTTTAGGCAGCTTTATGGTGGCATTAGACCTGGCACCGGAACCTGAATGGGGACTTTCTGAGACATTGTTTCTCTAAACAGGCTGAAGACTTTGTGAGTGACTAAGGGAATATTGATCACGGCTCAAATCCTCGGCAGTATTTAGGTGCCAGATCCCCATTAAGTAAGATTTAAGTAAAGGGCCTAAATACCTTTGAAGACCTGAGATCATATTTTTATAAAGGGAGCCCCAACTTCTGCTCACTGCTTCTACTCAAATTTTTAACCATAGTTTAATGTTTCTCTCTGTGTGAGAAAGCATTGCACACTTTGGTCTGCTTAGAATGACATCAGCTTTGCCATTTTATTTAGTTACGTGTGTGCTTGCAGGATTTTTTTAAGTCATGCAGAATGCCAGAGTGGTCACAGATATCTTGGTTAGAAACAGAAAACCAGAAAAGCCTTGGTCCACCTTTCGCAGTTCAGCAGTTCTGCGTGTCCCAGAGCCAGGGACAAAGTCTCTTTTGCATTTTCTCAGTCCTGGGCTGGGCTGGCCCCTGCAGTGCCAGTCTGCGTGGCTGCAGGACCGAAGGCGGCTCTGGGGGTGGGTGCTCACTCAGCTCTCTTAGCTTCTCCCCAGGGAAGGCTGCCAGCTGGCAAACTTTGGAGTGCAGTGAATTTGTGAGTGTATTGCACCACTGAACTAAGGATCAAGCTACTATTTTTAATTCAATAACGTACTACGCATGTCTGTACTAATAGTGATCATTTTAATTAATTGTAATATTTTAATCCTTTGATATTAGCTCAGATTTAAGAAACCGTGTAGGAACAATGCAGGCAGAATACAGAAAGAGGAAGAAGGGAAAAACACAGTGTTGCATAAAACTTACAGGAGAAGCAGAATAATGCTCTGAAGCTGATTCAGCAGGTGTTTTGACTTCAGAACAAGTTGTGGCAGGCAGCTTCTGCACCTAATAATCTTAAAACAATATGTTCCATTAAGAGGTGCCTCATGCCATCAGAGACGGGGAACTTGCAATACTGAGCAACGGAGGAACTGAACTTTCACTGGGGAAACTGAACTTTGAAAAGTAGGAAATCCAGTCCCCAGCTATAGCAAGCCACAGAGCCAGTTTCTGCAGGTGTGGGCTACAAATCCCTGCTTATTCAGGAAACTTCTCATCCTGCTTGGTATATTCACTCAGAAACTCCTGAAATATTATTTCCTTTTCTAAGTCTTTGGAACAGCCAACAAAAATAATCACTGGTTCTTCTTTGCCTTATCTCAGCACATGGACAATAGCTTTTCAACAATAAAATGTTAGTGGAAACTGCAACCGAAAATAATGTAGTCAAAAACATGTTCCGTTAGCTTTATAATAAAAACAGTCAGAAAACTTTGAAGTACATGACATTTTTCTTTCTCATTTTGTTACAGATGTGACTTCATCTGCTAATAAAAGAAAAATTTTATCTCCTTGAGATGCAACACAGAAAGTTTTTCAGGTGTACAATATTTTCAGTTGTCATTTTTTAGCAATATTATATCTGCTATCTTTACCATTCTTTGTTTTAATTCTCATGTACTTAATTATTTATTTTTTATAAAAAGCAGCATGAAGGTATGAATTATTATCAATAAGAACTGGCTGAAGAAAGTGTCAGTAAAAATGTTAACAAGGTAGAAGATATCAGCACACAAAATTCCGTTATAAATTTATTAACATTGAAAACATTGAAAATTGCAAAATGTTTTGGGGCTCTGTAAGGATTGTTTTTCAATGAATAACAATTGTGTGCAAAATGTTTGGCTATCCTTATAGTGTTTCTAATGATACAGCTATATGCTGATCTGAGATTCTTAAAGAAATATTTTGTACACCACGAAGCATTTACAGGCAACTTATCCCAAAATGAAACAAAACACCTGTTGGCAAAAGTGACAGTGAGATGGGATGAGTCCAGTAGGTCTCTAAGTTTCTTAAGGAACACAAAAATAGCATAATCTCTGCATAGAACATCCTTAAAGTAAATTTTTGTAGGGAGGGACGATACCATTTATTCAACTAATTAGTAAGAAAAAAATGACAAGGGCTCATGAGCCCTTCTTCATGTCTGTAAAAGAACCAGGAAATTTCTTAGCTAAGTATAATCCTGAAGAATGCTTGTTTGTCTTTTTTCTCCCCAGCTATACCCATTTGTCAAAGCTCAGTCAATGCTTCCTAAATTGTCTTATGCATTGGACCATCACAGCTATAAAAAAAAAGAAAAGCATTACTCCTGAAAATCTTGTACTATAACACAGAAAAACAAGAGAGGACATACTATTTTGACACAAATGAGAATAGAGAGGTACTAGTTTTAAAGGACTAAATTTACAAAGCTTAAAAAAAAAGGACTGTCATGGCCAAGAAAGAACTTCTCCAGGTATCAGAGGCAGCATCAGTGGAAGCACAAAACTGAGAAAGGAGAAACCTGATAGACCTGAATGTGCTTGTGGAGCTGGTAGGGATTGTGCTGGAGAAGAGCATGAAGTCAAAAGACAAAGCAGAGAATGTCACCAAGCCCACAGGAGTAAATGTTAAGCTGAGTCTGCAGAAAGCCAGGTGAGGATCCAAATTAGGAAAGCACTTTATTCAGGGAAGCAAGTGAGTATGAATATACATTTATGCACTAAGTGTAGTAAGTGGTAGATGTTTGCATTAAACAGAATGAATGCAAACTAAACTGAATTCCAATGCCACGCACTTTCCTAAATAGAGTTGTACTTAAATCAAATGTTATGGACCAGCTAAGGCTGTGCTTGTCACTGTGCTTGTGGATGCACTTCTGTTCCTAACAGCAACTGCACCAGGTGAAGAGTCACTGTTCCCAACTTGCTTCCAGTGTTACCTAACTTGGGTCAGTCAAAAGTAGTTTGATGATGGACCTACTCTAGCAGTTCAACAGCACATGCAGCAAGAGGGTATGCAGCGCAGGCATGCATCTCCAGGCAGGAGAAAAGCAGAAGACCACAATGGTGCAAGCATCGGGAGGGAGATACTGAATTCATTGGGCCAGAAGAAACACTGAGATCAAGAAATGCGAAAAACAGGGGAGTGTACTTTGCTGCAGTAAATATATAACAACCTGGCTAGCTACTGAAATGATTGTGTTTTTATAGACATGGGGATGGTGAGGGGGAAAACAAATGGAAGATCTAGGAGAGACTGGGAAGCAGAGGGTGCTGGCTAGCAAATTTAACTGTGAGAGAAGTCATGTCTAGGCCCAGAATATAGATAAACACTCCAAAACACATAAACTGACCTCACAGAACCACAGGACAGCATCTTCCAAGCCAAAATCAGACCCACTGGCCTAATTAAAAATATGAATTCTGCTCTCATATTGGTCTTGGACTACAGTTCCCAGAGAAATGAGAGAGTATCGACAGACTTTGTAGCTCTTTCGTACCTATTTCCTCTCTAATTCATACAAAAGATCTATGGCGACTACAGACAGTAAGATCACATATAGTCATACTGTCATAAAGACACTTTTGCTATGGTTTCTGTGCTTCGCCTGCATGTTACATTTTAGGTTCTGTACCAAGGGTGCAGGATCTATATGCTTGCTTGAAGAAGTATTAGCTATTAAAAATAAACAAAGAAATAAAGTGAATACCACAAGATTTTTGGAAATATCAGACTTCAGTGTGCGTAAAGATTTCAGAGCTTGTTCCAGTCTCAGCTGCCTGCTGGTTTTAACAAAGGTAATTGCCATGAAGACATTCACACATACTCTTACTCAAATGCAAAGTTAATAATAAGAAATTATACTAATTTTTAAAAACAAGGACCCTGATTATGACAAGCTTACTGCAGGTTACCTTTTATTCCCATTAGGGACTTGTGCTGCCCCTCTCCCCTACTGCCCTGGGCGCTGCATTGGCTTTAGCCAGGAGAGTCCAATAAGAAAGGTACATGAGGAGGTTTTCAGCAGGATCCCTTGGCAGGGAAGGGCAGGATGTGCAAAAGTGCCAAAGTGTCTTTGTCCAGCCTTTTCCTTCGAATTCAGATACAGCTTGGGGCAAAACCAAAATTCACATTTAGATAAGCAGTAGGTCATAAAACCCATTTACCTTTCTCTTCATAATCACTTCTTTGCCAGTATCATCTGCTCCCCTACCTGTGTTTTCTGGTCTCATAATGTCACCTATCCTATGAGCAGACTGCAGATCTCCTGGAGCAGGGGTTATCTTTGTGTTTTCTGTCTGAGCAACAGAGTGGTCTTCTGGCACTTCCCAGTGTAAATGTTGCGACTATAAATAATTGAAATTTCCCTAATGTTACAACAAGTTGTGAACACACCAGTACATCTCTTTTCCAGTGTCGCATGGAGAATGAATAACATGAAAAGAGCAACCTAAACTCTCTGGTTTTAGAGGGATATAAAAAGCAATGAGAACAAGACCTGAGTCAAACTATCATGGGGAGAAGAGTAATAAATATATTCATAAAGTCTCCCCACTAAGCCACTGAAGACATAGTTCAATCTTACAACAACAGAATTATAAAACACAATAAAAAGTGCTATAGTAAAACCCATCCTCATAACACTTCAAAGGAGAAGAACAAAGAGACAGAACAAACATAAGTGACTTCGTTATTAGATGTTGAGTCACTTGAGTATGGTGTTTAGAGAAACCTGTTTGGAGAAAGAGAGAAATTTGAGTAGGGAAATGCTTGTGATAACAATAGAAACATTAGGATTTGAATTTAGTCACAGCAAACAGACCAACCAAGCAGGCTGGGCAGGATTTGAAGTCTGAACTGACTGTGTTAATGTAAGAAGTGTATAATTTCTTTGATGTTTTACTCCTGAATGTTTTGGAAGCCAAGAAGCTCATCATGACTACTTTTTCAGGCTAAAGAGAGCACTTGCACACATAATACTGTCTTCACCTAAACAAACAGAAGTGTTTTCATTTGTCTGTCCATTTTTTCAGCAATGTTCATGGTACATAAAGAAAAAGTGTAAAGTTCTTGATGTGTTAAAGCCCAGTTCTTCTGGGCTACCTTTAACAGTTGAGATATTTGCTGCATTCAGGTGGTACTTCTGTGGTTCAGAATAGAATTTTTTTAAGAATAATAACATTTGAAAACAGATGCTTCATATCCCAGCTAATCAAAACTAGATTATATCATCAGATTAATGAAACAGGCTAAAGAGAGCACTTGCACACATAATACTGTCTTCACCTAAACAAACAGAAGTGTTTTCATTTGTCTGTCCATTTTTTCAGCAATGTTCATGGTACATAAAGAAAAAGTGTAAAGTTCTTGATGTGTTAAAGCCCAGTTCTTCTGGGCTACCTTTAACAGTTGAGATATTTGCTGCATTCAGGTGGTACTTCTGTGGTTCAGAATAGAATTTTTTTAAGAATAATAACATTTGAAAACAGATGCTTCATATCCCAGCTAATCAAAACTAGATTATATCATCAGAGTTAATGAAACATTAAAGCCTATTACTGAATAATGGAAAATTAAAAAAAAAAAAAAACAGAACATGTTATTAATTTCACATTTATTCATGTAATAATTGCAGCTATCACTGCTGGGTAGATGAAAGAGGGTTTTTGTTGCTGGCTATTTTACTTAGGGAATTCAGTTAGCTATTCAAATAAGCCTGTATCATTTTTCATGGCCCTATCTTCTCTCTCCCCCCAAGTCTACTATTTTATTTTTCCTACAATCCTCTATCTTTGGTACACATATTTTCTTCTGCAATTCCAGTGACGGAAATTCTAACTGATTCTTATAATGTTCAAATAAAAACAAAACTGCTCACTAGACAAGCAAATAAAACAATATTTTCATTCTGTAGAAACTCCCTCTATGATCACAAGTGAGCATATGATATGGGTGTGATAAACGAGGACTGGTAAAAGGTATTATCAATTTCCTTGCATCAGTGCTGTTACAGAGGTCATTGGTACAAAAGGTTGCCATTCTGTCATATAACACTGCTCAGTATTTATTCACTCATTGAATAGATAATGGTTACATTCTGCTGTCACTAAATGCTTACATTGTAAATTATGGGAACAACATACAGGCAGATTCAGCTATTAATTCCCTGAACAAATCTGCCCCTATTTCTTTCCATCAAGCCTTTTTACCATTCTGCAGAAGCATTTCTAATTTTCTATGTTGTTAGTTTCTTAAAAATGGTGTCATATTTTTTGTAAGGCATTTATTGATCTTACGAGGGGTTTATTGAACCTTCAGAGGGTCTTGGTGACTTAGGAGGGAAAATAACATTGAAAGAAAATAAAGCTAAAACCAAATACCCCCAAGTAAAACAGAGTAGAGAAAGAGAAATGGACAACCTCAGAGATTACAGATGTCAGCAATAAAAATCTCCACTCTTTTGTGCTTGGGATTGGCTCCTCCTTTTCACTGAATTTGATAGGCAGAAGAGCCTTGATTTAAGATAAATCAGATTTGTCTTCCACTTAAAAACAAAGGACAAGAAATAAAAATAACAGAAAAGTAAAAAATAAGCAAACAAAAATAAAACAGTGGCACTAGCACTGCAGCATGACTTTTGTTTCCAGAGGAGGTAGGAAAATGTTCACGTAAAACTTTCTCTCACCTTTGCCTTTGCACATTGGGATCCTCTAGAGACAGTGGGCACAGAGAGCCATGGAAAGCAGCAGGGAGTCAGCTACAGGAGCCTGCTTAAGTCAGCACAGATCACCCCATTAACAATTCAGCCTCCCCATCCTGAGGCAGTAGACGTGAGAAAAGATGCTGCACTTGCCTTCTGACATCTCTTTGGTGAGATGATTGAAACAGAAATGGATGCAGATATATTTGAGGGAGGAAAATAAATACACTTTTTCCACTTCTAAGGCCTATTTACAGCACAAAAGGTCTAAAGAACAAGCTAGATAACTTCAGCTATTAACACAGAAAGTAAAATTTACATAGCCATGTGAACAAGGAATTTAAAACCTGAAATCTAAAACCAATGGTAGTAATGCACTGAGTGTGGTTTTTCTCTGTTGGTCAAATTCTTACACAGTATATTTTCTCTTTTGTTTTTTAATGTCATTATAGAACAGAAGATGAAACCACTGGGGAAGAGCTCTAGTACCATGGAAGAATGTGGAAACCAAAGGATAAAAAAAAATTGCAGGTTATGGAGCTAATATCCTACTCATCATCTTTAAAAGCTGTGTTCTTCACATAATGTCAATTTAACTCTTACAGATATAAAAGTCCACTGTATCTTTTGGCATCTCTCACATTATAACTGCTATCAATTGTTCTCAGTCAGTTACTCTGAATAATTGTCTCTAGGCAAGAGTATTTATTTCCATAGCATTACATCATGTTGCGAACACCACCCTTCCCATACAACAAACTGCAAAAGATGAGAGCTAAGTCGCAAGCTTTTTCCCCAGCAGGCAAACCTTGCATTACTAATGGGGAGATCAGGTTTTCACAACTGCTGACCTATCAGCAACATAATTTTAAAAACCTCAACAGTCAGATTTTATCTGATCACTAGGGCTAAGACAGAGTCTTACTTCAAAATAAATGTTCCTCCTGAATTTAGTCTCTACTTCACATACTCCTCGGTTGCTTCCTCATTTTATCCTATGGAAGAAATATTTCTAATCTTATGGAACTGAGGAAAAATTAACGTATAAATGCTCAAATGATCATGAAAACCAAAGGAAAATGAAAGTTTGCCCTCTTAAATAAGAGGCACTTAAATATGACTTGCACATCACCTGAAGACATTGTTCACTGTCGGGAAAGAATCAGATTCTTTAACCTTTAAGGATAAAACATACACCCTCTTTTGATTTAGAGTCAAATAAGGACATGGGAATATAAAACATGATTTAGGAGGATGCTAGGAGTACTAAATCCAAAAAGATGACCTAAAAAGCTTTGTTCACACCCACCTAGATGGGACTGGTGATGGGCTGTCCTTGGAAGGTCAGGTACGGGAGGCTGAGGGACAGCAGTGCAGCGTGCACCCGAGAGCAGAGAGATGGGAGAAATCAGCCCTCTGGGTGTCCAAAAGCTTACAGAAAATAAGAAAGGGAAATTTGAGCTCACAAGCTGGAGAACTCTTGGCCTAAGCTCACTCTGCTTCTGTTCTGGATGGAAAATTCACTACACACCCAGAGCACAGCATTGCAGCCAAGAAAATGCCTTGCCTAAAGAGCTGCATGGCCTGATCCTGCCCTGCCCCTGGAGGGAGCATCAGGGAAGCCTGGAGAGGGGTCAGTGCTGTGGACATGCCCTAATTACCCCAGGGAATAATCTCCAGACTCAGGGCCCTCAGAAACACTTATTTTTTGAAACAAAGCCTATAAAATGGGAGGTGTTGCTAAATCTATCTATGACAATGTCAAGTTAAAGAAGAGTAAACAAGAAATGAGGCCTCCCTTCCTTCATCTGGAGCCCAGAGGGGGTGTTCAAACCCACAGTTCTCATCTCTGAAGAAGAGCAAACCACTTCTCTTCAAAAATGTGTCTCCATAGTATCTAAAGCAAGATCCTGGAGATGAAGAAGCAGGACCACGGTGGTTAAAGCTTACTTGTACGAGGGGGGATCCTGAGATTCCTGCCTTCAGCACTGAAGCAGCTCTGCTGTGGAAATAGAACTTTCAACTTTATGGGAGAGGTGCTTTGGAGACCATGTAATCAATACCGTCTCCATTTTAACTTTTTCCTTTTTGAAACTCTACAGGATCACACTGAAAGAACTTACAGATGTGGAAGCGTGTTGCTGCATCAGGATCTTACTTGAAGTACCTACAGGTATGACTAAACCTGGGAAAATGCACAATTCTAATGAATTCAGAATCACATTGTTGTTCTTTTCAATTAGAGACTTCATTTCTAATACATTTACCAGATACAGTCAGAACGCCTAAAAGCATGTATTAAATATAATGCCATAGTACTTACTAGGATCTTCTACAGTTTTTTTGTTGTTGTTGTTTCACTAGTTTTTCATCAAATGCATGTGTCATTCACAGCAATTACTCCCATTTTCTGACACTTGTCATATGTTGTACACTGACACAGGTCAGCAGATTTTCTTGTCATCCAGATGAAACTTCAGCTGAAACCTGAGGTTCCCGGTGCTCTCTGAGCACACCAGCAGCTTCAAAACTGGAGGACTTCAGAAACTACACAGCGCAAAGCTCAGTTTCTATCAGCAAGAATACTTGTATATTTTCACTTATTTCCTCCTTCAAAATACAAAAGCAGGTGCTCCAGTTCAGCACATGGTGACAAACATGCTAATAACACACTGCAAAATTGTCATGATTCAGTGGTGAAATGAGACCAGGTCCACAAATTCCAAGTTGTGAAGGTGTAACAGTGAAATTTAAGCTGCAAAAACAATATACCAAGAGATAATATAGCGATAAGAAAGCAATACCCTGGGATCTTCAGAGCTGGCTAAATTTATTAAAAAGTAAAAAAAATTACTATTCTTAGTCTGTGTCTCTCTGTCACCAGATTAATTTGTAATTGGGTTTTCTGGGCATCAGTTTGAAGTATGTTTTTTAATGGGTCTACATCTATTCTAATACAGAGAAGGGATATATTTTTTTTTTTTAATACTGATTTCTCTTGACAATAAAAGGCTATATTTCTTTACTGAAATCCAGCTTTTCTGGGCTATTCTGGTAGTACAAGAGCTGAAACCAATGGCAAGGGACCAGCAGAGATCAGTCCCTGCTCTAGGAGAGCTGTTGGTCCAGGATTGGAGCCTGCCCCTTGAGTCTCCCTCTTTTTAGTTCCTTTATAGAAAAAGCTGGAAATTAATAGGAGCTAGCAATATTAAGGGCATCACTCCGAGACAAAGTTTAGGGTGACTCAAGCCCAGAGGAGTGCCTTCCCTCTCCTCACTGAGGATTAGAGCTAGCATGAAAAGAGGTCAGTACCCAGAGTCTACCTGAATCAATAAGCAACGATAATGACACCACGTGCTCCCAGTAGCAGACAAGCTTGCTAAGAACACTGCAAAAGGAGAGAATAGGTTTGAGGCTTTTTATACATTTTCAGCTTTATGTTCACATCCTCTAAATAATTCAAAATTCTGAAGTACTTCCCATGTAGAAATTCAGTAAAAGTTTCAAATTTCTGTTTTCACTCTCATAAGCACCAATATCACCTGATGTCAATTTTTGTCTGTATCTAGGGTGAAGTGATGACTTTTGCTGGTCCATCAGAGTCTCTCACCCCCCCATGCTTGTTATATGAACATCTGAATTTTCAGGTTGTTAGAAAAAATACAACTGAAGCTCCATCTTCATAAAAAAAATTAAAAAAATCTATTTTATTCCACCCTAAGTGAAACATTTCAGCTTCAATAACTTCTAGAGAAAGTCTATAAACATTTACTCTATATATATTTAGTTTTAGAATGTTGATTCAAAACAAAAAATCAAAATACCTACTTTATAAACTGTCAAAATGAACTATTTCCTTTTAGAAAATAATATTTATGGTGGGGTGGAGCTATTTGCCAAACTTGGCATAACATCACAAATAGCTGCAGTCAATCAAAAAAAGCAATTTTGGATAAATAAGCTATTTGTCTTTTTAAAAAAATGTACCCATTGCTGTTCTCTACTGATTGTTTATGCTTGAGGGTTAGAGGGGTTTTTTGTATTTATTTGTTTTGCTTTTTAGTGATACTGTTACCTGTGATATCAGTTCTTGGAATTGCTTTGGAGTCTGATGATCTGTATTGTGGGCGAGTTTTGCTTGAGCTTTGTACCCTATTTGCGCTTCAGAAAGTGGCAATGAAAGCATGTCTAAATGAGGACTTTTTGTTCAAAATAAATTTCCTTTTAAAAAGTTTAAATACAAAGATTAATAGCTTTAGGTATGATTTTATACACTATACTTATTCTCAGAGAGTACGTTTCCCATCCTATATGAATCACAGATACCTGTTCCTCATTTAGATAGGTTTTTGCTCCCCTCAGGGTTCAAATCCCAGGGTCCCTTGCGGTTGCTGCCCACAAGCTTACGCATATCATAATTACTGTAGATGGGATGAACCCAAATAACCCCCCTTTAAGTAGATCAACTATTGATGACTTCCTGGAGATTCCAAACACACTCCATTAAATATTAATTATAAAACAACTTATTACCCTACTGAGAGCAAGAATAATACCTCTGCAGTGACCTCATGGATTCCGACGATAGCTAATTCAAGACTGATGTGAAACAGAGGAGCTCAATGGAGAACAAAGGAGCACAGTGAGGCTGTGTGATGCCTGTGGCACCACACAGAAATCCCCACAGCTGCAGTTTACTTTGCTGCTATCAGCTAAGGCCACTCTTCACCTGTATATGTAAAGTCACCTGCACGCAAAGTCAGCTATACATGTAAAGTTAAGGACCCAAACAACTCCAAAGGTCTGAACACTGGACTTCTGGATGCTCAGTCAGTTATTCAGTATTTGAATTGTCTCCCCTTCCTCTGTTCTCTAACCTTTGCCAAGACACAGTCTTTTATTTTTCATGTACAGGAGACAAATGCAGCCCTGAGTAGCTCATGCTGTACAGCTGGACGGAGTCCAGATTTCACTGTGAAATCTGCTTCTTTATCGAGAAGCAAAAAAGGAATCAATTGACCACAAAATGGCAGTCTGAAAGCTTGGCCTGCTCCCTGTCCTGGAGGCAAAGGCTGTGCTGCTGAGGGTGCAGCCTCGCACGCAAGCCTGTCTTCCTCAGGTGGGGATGTAGAACTGAGCTCATGCACAGGGCTGGTCAGCCCCTCATCCCGTAGCATCTGCTGCATTTCCTCCTGGGGCTCGAGTCAAACCTCCCTCAGGCTTTTCCAGGTACAACAGCATCAGTGAGTTTGGTATCACAAGAATCTCAAACTGTGATTAACACCTAGGTGCCCCACTGCTTTTGTTTGATGCGATATCAACGCCTCTTGTACGTGCCTCCTAGAGACAGCAGAGGGATCTGTAACGTTATGCTTGCAGTGCCGAGGAGAGCGCTCCAACTGTGAGAGGAGACCAGGGTGCAGTGATGCCTGCTTGGCAAGAAAAGGGATAAAGTGAAAATGAAAAATAGAGGAGGGGTGATAAATAAGCATTAGGCCTGAAGCCACTTTAATTGAGAGAAAATACAAAACACAGCAGCACATCCGTGTTGACACGGTCCTGTATTTTCCTTATACCCTCACTGGATGTATAGAGGGGGAAGTCAAGGGTTTGAGGAAGCCACCAGCAATAGAAAAGTGATCTACTATGACAACAAACTCTTCTCTGAACTATCAGAGTTAGCCTCATGATAAATCCATCGTGACTACCTTAAGGGCTGCAGCACTACAGCTGAGAAACAGTGCAGTTGGATATTTTGAGTTAATAAGCTTTTGTGGAACCTGGAAGTTGACTCCTCAGCAGTGATGCCAAATGCAGCAGCACTTAACAGTGGGTGCTTCCGACCCACTGGCACCAAGACATTATGGTTAAAATTTTTATTGTGTTTTGCAAGCCTGTTATTTGATTAATGCACTGGCCTAGCAATATTGAATGAAGCTTTAAGTGAATTTAAGATCCACTATCTCAAACAATAGAGTCAAGCTATTCCAAAGTTACTTCCTAAAAATCAATCAATCAATCAATAAATAAATAAATAAAAGGAAAGACCCAAAGATGTTTCCTTGTCTTTGAAAGAGTCAGGACCAAGTTTTCCTTAGAGATTCTAAAAACAACCATTTTTGTTTATCTGTCACCCAAATTGGACCTAAAATTAGTAGCTTCCCAAGCATTAGCTCCAAGACCTGGCCACCTGGTTCACATAAGGCATAAAGAATATAGGATTGACCATTTGTATACGTATTTAGAAGACTTTAAGAAAGGCAGTCTTAAAACACTGCCAGGTTAATTGACTGATAAACCAGGTGGGATGTGTTAAACAAGAAATTTATAGTGACCTGGTTGCATAATCAATAGAAATGAATAAAAAGTTGTGCTTGACAAAAAAACACTCAGTCTATGCCTGGATAGGATCAGATTTGTTACAGGTTCACTGAGATGCACTATTTACTCTTCTAGTACAACATATCTCCAGGCATATCATCCTGCAATGGCTGTTCAGACCTATGTCCAAACAAAGCAAAAGACTAGTCCTGATGTTTTAAAAAGACATACAGAAGCAGTAATATAATATAACCTATGTTTAAAGTACACGTAAGGAGAAAACTAAATAACAAGTATTATAGAAGTAACAAATTAAGAAACATCAGTAAGGAAAACTGGAGGAATAACAATGATTGGTAAATTTTCTTATTAACAAGCAAGGGAAACCGTCCCTTACATGGCTGTGAAGGGCACAGAACATTCACCTCCTCTTTCAATGGAAAAATGGAAGGCAACTGCAGTAAAATGAAAGCTTTGCCAATCAAACTGAGCAGGAGAGAATAACCTAAATCCAATTGTCTTAGAGGAAACTGCTGAGAAACTTTCTCTCTGAGCGTATCCATTACTGTTCATAATTAACAAACATTTGAAAACTATAGAAATTTCAAAGGACTGGAGGAGTGCCAAGATTGAAAAACTGAATAAAAGCAGGGGCTGTGGGAATTGTAGAGGACTTAGATATCAATTCCTGGAAAAAATATGGAACCAATTTGAGACTGTCAATTAAATTTAGAGACTATGGAAATGTTCAGCATCAGTCAGCCTGATTTCATGGAAAGTAGGTCTTTTCAAATCAACTGTTCCCTTTTTATGTCAGTGTTTCAGGTCTAACTGATATAGTCAAGTTTTATTGTTATATATTTGTATTTCTCCTAGACTCAGTACCATTCAGTTTCTGATTTTAGATCTCACGATCTTGGATCTAAAAGACAGTACAATGAATTGAAACTTGCTCCCCTGATGGATCTTAAAATGCAGTTCATACTGAGAAAGTAGTCAGGAATGGAGCTTTAGCCATAAGGCCACAGGGAACTGATTCTTGACCACTATTTTTATCAGTAACTGAGCTAAAACTACAAAAATTTTACTAGCACTGTAACGGATAAGATCAAAGAGTACACTTAATAGTCAGGCTACTGTTACAGGGAGAGCTGAATCACTTGGTAAATGATCACAAAGCAATAAAAGTACATTTCGTATGGTTAAACGTAACATAAGATATCTGGGAACACAGAGTGCAGGTTGTACAAGTTTCTGTCTTGGAAATAAGTAATTCAGAAAGGAACTTAGAGGTCATCATAGGTAATTGCCTCAACATGAGTTCACAGCACAAAGCTGTGGCAAGAAGTTCTTGTACACTTAAAAAAGTAACTTCAAGGGCAGGAGGGAAACCTTGGATTTTTTCATCTTTCTGCACAGCACGGGTCATGAATTTCCTGCTATGATCATCTGGGCATATCTCTCCTAATCAGTTCCCTGCCATTGCAGAGGCCTCAAGCACTGCTCGCACCTTGGTCTCTCTTGTCTTTTTGCTAGTGGCACACAACACTTAACTCTCCTGGTGACTGAACTGCACATTATTTAGGCCAACCATCCAGCAGCTTTGGATTCAGTATAGAAGTTCCTAGGTGAAAATGTAATGAAAAAGTGGTATGGATAAGGGGGATCAAACTGCGTCAGCAGAAGCCAACCCTTCAGCCTTCCCAAGCAGGGTAATAAGTCTCCATAACGCCAACTGCACTAACACACCCAGAATTTATCTTATCAAGGGCAGGGAGGGCTCCTGAATACACTTTCCCCCGTGATACGGGGCTGCCTACGCATGGGGCCTCAGAGTGCCTGCACCACGGAGCCTTGCTGTGGGACGTCCCCCTCCTCGGGAAGCCAAGTCTGAACTGCATAAGGGTTGGATGCAGTAAAGGGGGTACAGGTTGGCACCCCTTCAGCAAGATGAATCTTCCCAGCTTTAAACTCTAGAATTTGGTGATATGTATTGTGCCAATGTTTATTTCAGAATATTATCTTTCTGCCAGGGATAGAAAACATCAGGCTGACAGCTTTACTCTCAGCTTTCCAGAATTCGTGCATGGATTTCTATACTTGACTCTAAGTCGAAATATATATGCACAAACCCTTAAGGCCATGTTCCTTCTTTGTAGTACCCTGTTTTTTAATCATATTTACAATGAAAGCTCAGATTACTGTTCACATGTTTAAGAGCATTCCTTCAGGAGTTGGTGTTTCATATATTTAAAAGGCATAGAAAGAGCATTTTCAGAGCAATGCTTTATTCAGATGTCTCTTCTCTCAAGTATTTGCAAAAATAGGTTTATAGAACAAAAGACACAGACTCATAGTTCTGTGCGCAAATTCAAACTTCAGCTAACACCTACTGGAGCCCCAGCTGCTTCTGGGAGAGGATGTCGCCTGTCTTGTTGTCGTGGTTTAACTTCAGTCGGCAACTAAGCACCACGCAGCCTCTCGCTCACTCCCCCCCACCCGGTGGGATGGGGGAGAGAATTGGAAGAGCACAAGTGAGAAAAACTCGTGGGTTGAGATAAAAACAGTTTAATAATTGAAATAAAATGATAATAATAATAATATGATAATAATAATAATATTGTAATAATAATAATAATACACAAAACAAGTGATGCACAGTACAGTTGCTCACCAC
>NW_008795253.1:84955-103271 GCF_000699145.1 Aptenodytes forsteri | reverse complement strand
AAAAGTCCTTGGCTAGTGTAAGCATTACCTAGCAACAACTAAAACATCGGTGCATTATCAACTTTGTTCTCACCCTAAATCCAAAACACAGCACTGTGCCAGCTACTAGGAAGGAAATTAACTCTATCCCTGCCGAAACCAGGACACTTGTTCACAGCATATTCCTTCTGCTCTGCATTTCCGACCACTGAGAACCCATCCCACCCCGTTCCTGAAGATTCCCTTTAGCCTCATGCTAAAACTTGGGAAGAATAAACTCCCAGCCTGATGGAGATAGAAGATATTTCCCCACAGGGAGCCTTCCTGTCTTTCAAGACTTGTACGTCAAGGCCTGTTTGGTTTATCCTTTAGCAGTTTATTTTGATGTAACTCCTTGAAATCAGAAAGTATAGTATGAAACAGGGAATCTAAAAACACGTAATTTAAAAAAATAATTCTCATTCTCTCCCTCTCCCTAAAAGGATTGTGTTAAGTGTTTGATACTTGACATTTGGAGAAAGATCACAAGGTTCCTTTTTTTTCTTTTAAAAAAACAGAAATTGAGAGAATACGCAAAGATAGGACAGATAACTTGGTTAAATCATTAGCACAGACCTCTAAAAGTGTGGTTCAATACATAAATCATTTTTGTCTGATCTTTATTATTCTCCTAGGGCCTGAGTAAAGTAGAGATGATAAAACACCTGGAGTGTTATGAAGATGAATTAATTGATATTCATGAAGGACTTATGTACTACAAAGATGAGGGTCTTAAAAGTCATGCCAGATGGATGTTGCTTAAGCTGGTGCAGAAGCATCATAGTTGTGATTCTTCCTCGTTTCACAGAAAGGGGACCACTCGTTTCCTACAGATTACACAGAGGCTAATTTTGCTGTGGAAAAATGGACAGAACCATTCAGGAAATCTGGAGTATTCAAGGATTTAGTGCTACTGCCAGGACATGGGGCTGTGAAGAGAAGGAACTGGCTCCACTTCAATCCGTGGGAAATATCTCCAAGATGATATTCTTAAGGTCATCTTGGAAACAAAACAAAACACTTGTTCTTTCAAAAATTCCCCTTTCTGGATGTTGGTTCTTGACTAGCTGAGTTTCAAGGCATAAATCTTTATGTTTATTGAATGTGAAATTTACAAGTTCAGTTCTTTAACAGCAAGTTCGATTCCTCTGTTGTAAAGACTCTGAAGCAGGAATCGCAATGGATTTATGGGTTTTTTTGTCCACTTTAAGAAAAATGCATTGAGAACAACAACTCAGTAGCTGATAAAGCAAGTCTGTTGCTGATCCTGCCTCACTGTGTAAAGTAAAAGAGGTTTGAGAATCCAAGGCTTGCCCTTGCTTCTCTCTATGGGTATTTTGGTAAATCTGCACAGACTTCACCTGAACAGACTTCACCATCTCTACAGCCACAGGCAAACATCAACAGGAACTGACACTCAGTTTAAGCTCCACAGTTAAAACCGCCATTCACTTGAGATGGGCCAGCCAGCCCAGAAGCTAAACATTATTTCTCATCTATAGAAATGTTTTGAGTGAGAAAATGCTTGTGACTCTTCCTTTGATTTCTTCAATGTTCTCCATTTGTGGTGCAGCTCTGCACTGTCTTTTGGGGAACACTGTTACCTCACGATCAAGTAAGCATCTCTGTTTAATCTGTGAAGATTTAGGAAACTGATAGTATTGAGGTCCGCATGACTTCAAGCAGGGTTACTTCAGAAATTATGTCAAATTTAAAGACTAAAGGTTATGCCCAGAACAGTCAATAAATTAACAAGATGACTCAGAATGAACAATAACTAGATATTAATTCAAATCACGCTAACTGTAAGTTTAAAGTAAAGACAGAAGAATGCATGGAACTTTAGAAAATGATAATATTCTATAACATATACAGGTTGAAAGAAGGCAATTATATTCCATGATTTTATTAAATTGCACAGTAATTTAAAAATACAATTACATTTAAAATGAACAATTGAAAAGAATAATTATATTTCATTATGTCAGCTGGGTTGCTCAGATGGACACTGTGTACTGCTGGATAGATACAGTGGCATGGAATCCCATAATGTGATAAGTTTAAGAAAATCATGATTATCAGCCCCATATGCTGGGAGATATTTTATTACTGCTGCTGGCAACTGACATATTTAAAACTCATTAATTGGAAATGGGATAGAAATTGGGAAAAAAATGTAGCTGAAAATGTAGCACTCATACCTCAAAACACTTTTTTTCAGCTTCAATTCACCAAGAAATGGAACTTTTTAGTATTTGATTCTATAGTTAAAGATTAGTCGAGCTGCTTTAAAATACCATATTTTGCTAAAGCACCTATTAAAGCCCTTTAATCATCTTTGTGGCCCTCCTTTGGACCCTCTCCCACCTGTCTGCATCTTTCTTGAATTGTGGGGACCAGAACTGGACACATTCTCCAGGTGCAGCCTGGCAAGTGCTGAGTAGAGTGGGATGATCACATCTCTCTTTCTGATAGGAATGCCTCTGTGGATGCAGCCCAGGACCTCATTTCCCTTCGTTGCTGCAGTGGCGCACTGCTGACTCCTGGTCAGCTTGTTGTCCACCAGGACCCCCAGGTCCCTTTCAGCAAGGTGGCTCCCCAGCCACACAAGTCCTAGCCTGTACTGAGCTCTTTGGTTATGTCATCCCAGATGCAGGACTTTGCACTTGTCTTTGTTAAACTTCATACTGTTCTTACTAGCCTACTCTTCCAGCCTGTCCAGGTCTCTCTGTAAGATGGCTCTCCCTTCTGGCGTGTTCACCTCACCACCCATTTTGTGCAATCAGCAAACTTGGTGAGGGTGCTTTCAATTTCATCATCCAGATCATTTACGAAGAAGTTGAACACCGTGCGGCCCAGTATCAGTCCCTGGGGGATCCCAGTTGTGACAGGCTGCCAGCCTGAATGAAAACCATGGATTACTACCCTCTGGTGGCCTGTGAGCCAATTTCCTACCCATCTCACAGACCACCCATCCAATCTGCTGTGTCTTGCCAGTTTGTCCAGGAGAAGGTTGTGGGAAACAGTGTCAAATGCTTTGCTGAAGTCCAGGTAAACAATATCCACTGCTTTCCCCATGTTGACAGAAAACATTATTTTGTTGTAGAAGGTGATCAGATTAGTCGGTGATTTCTGGATTTCAATTCTGTTCAAAACTAAGAAAGGCTGCACAGAGTACTAAAATGTGGGAAATCAAAGTTCCAAATAATATTTAATGCTTATAAAAATTTAAAGATTTTATAATCTTTAAAGTAAAAAAGGTCTAAGGAGAGAGAAATGCACCCACTCCCCCGTTCTAACTCAGCTCTAGTCTGAAGATGAAGACTCAGAATTAGACAGTCAAGCCAGAATGATATGGGAAACCAGGTCTCCTGTGTCTCTTTTTCAGGCTATTTTCTAATCTCTCATGGTCAGATCTCTCAATCTGACTTCAACAAGAAGTAGCTACTGTTCTTCTGTTTGTTGCAAGTTTTGTAAGAAATCAGAATTGAATGCCTAATAAGGGACACTTAGTATTTTGGTTTACATATGGTCCATTCAGTCAGTGGTTCATGCCACTTCACTTACAGGTTACAGCCCTTTTTCCAGGCTAACAAGCTATACTCCAATTTATACTTTTTCTGGTAGTGCAGACTTTACTGTGTGACTTCTCCTGCCACTCTTTAGCAACTGAATAGCACAGGTTGCATAGCTGGAAGAAAGCAAGAAAGGTTATGACATTTCTCCATCCTGTATAGGATTTCTAGCTGCTGTTTCAATTCCATGGTCTGAATAGCAGCCAGCATAAAGCAGGCATATCTCATGCTGACATGTAGAGAATAAGGAAAAAGAAAAGGCACATATGCACATACAGACTTGCACAGCTTCCTAAGATATGCCTCAGTCCTAGCTAGTATTTGGGAATTTTCTTCCCCAGTAAAATTAATATCTATAGTAATCATCTCTTAGTTATACAAGACAAATGTAGGGCAAAGCTATTCGCAACTTCACTAAGTTAGAATGAAGTTACATGAAGTAAAAATTAAGTGAGCCTTTCAAAATGTTTGTAAATCCCATAAGTGCTGGCAGGAGCTGTTTTCTGGATACATTTCTTTTTGGAATTATCCCTTTTTACATTTGAAATCCTTCACAGTTATATTAATTTACATCCATTATGCATCATAATGTTTTGAGCTATTTTCTGTTTAAATGCTCATAATTCTTAAACTTCAGTCTTAAATCTCTGTAATGTCTAGTTTATGCAAGGGTATTTTATTAATCACAACACACACCATTGGTTAGAAAGTATGACCTATTAACCAAGCAATTGTGCCATTACATTTATGTCAAACTTGTTAGTTTTAGGGTTCATGTTTTCTTTGGAACTTCCAGACACCGTTTGGTTTAATGAGTTAGACCTTCAGTCCGCCCAGTCTTCAAGAATTGCAAGTAGCATTAAAAATTCAAGCCATCTTCTGTCAAAAGAGTTCATTTTTATAAAAATATCATCTTATATTTGATGTACTACTAATGGAAAGAGCTTCAAATGTGCTCTGTAGAGATGACCCAAATATTATTAGAAGACAATAGAAATTATACATTGCCTCCTTCGCACACTTAGAAAAAAAATCACTAGAAAGAGGAATTGACCAAATAGATAAGAAATTCATAAGGTAATATTTCAAATACACTCCAATTTAGCCTCTAAATCACTGCTTATAGAATCATTCACATGCCCATAAATATCCACCTTGTTGAAAACAGACTGAGTGGTGAAAGAAGAAAATTCCACTCCGAACACACAGTTAGAGCTAAGGTCAACCTGCAGGTGGACTCGATGATCTTAGAGGTCTTTTCCAACCTCAATGATTCTATGATTCTATGATTCTAATGGAAAGAGCTTCAAATGTGCTCTGTAGAGATGACCCAAATATTATTAGAAGACAATAGAAATTATACATTGCCTCCTTCGCACACTTAGAAAAAAAATCACTAGAAAGAGGAATTGACCAAATAGATAAGAAATTCATAAGGTAATATTTCAAATACACTCCAATTTAGCCTCTAAATCACTGCTTATAGAATCATTCACATGCCCATAAATATCCACCTTGTTGAAAACAGACTGAGTGGTGAAAGAAGAAAATTCCACTCCGAACACACAGTTAGAGCTAAGGTCAACCTGCAGGTATTTCAATCTTGTTAATGGACTAAAACTGTATAAGTTATTTTTTAGTTTCTCAGCTGCATTGACAGAATTTGGGAAAGATCCTGTTGTTGTATAAATATCTGTATTTGCCATGTAACACAAAATGAAGATGAGTCTAGCTGCCTCTCACAAGTCTGAGCGATCTCCGTCTCTCTCCTCCTGACCTCTCACCTTATGGTCTCTTCTGCCTGATCTGTTTGCCCTTCAGCCTCCCAGTGATTCTGCTTTCCAGGGAGAAATGGAGACAATGGCATTGCCCAAGATAGACAAGGTTTTGAGACGCATGTTTCTGCTAAATAACGTTCCCCCTCATGGAAATGCAGGTAGTCATTAAAAGCTTTGCATAAATTTTTAAGACTTCTAAGAGGCCTTTAAAATCAACAATATTTATTTAACATCCCAGAAGTTCTAGAACAGAAACAAACTTTTCCTTGAGATGTCTTTCAAATTTGAGGTATTGGGCCCAGATCTGTTCTCAGTAAACCAAGGAAAAATACTCGAGGCTAACTTCACGTTTACACCATTACCAAGAACAGATTTGTTTGATGTAAAGAAATCTGTCATCAATTCTATGAAGTCACATTAGGCACAATTCAGAGCATACTTGACCCATACTTTCTGAAGTATGCTATTATGGTGCAATACACAACTTAGCTACAGACCAGATGTGCGTATTGTGATAGAGTCAGCAATCCACTGAAGCAAACTCATCTCTTGTGGCATTTAACTTACGCCATCTGGACATCAGTTCAGGATTGCCTCTCAAAGAGTGTACACTTTCAAGTGATTTTTGTTTCTAGTAGCTCTAGGAAGAGAGTGTTCCTAATCTAAATACATTTTTTTGTTCAGAATTTCACCTAAGCTGAATTTTCAGTCTAATCTATTGTTCCTAGTTATGCTTCATTGTAGCATTATAAATAACTCTTCATACTTCTTGATATTAATACATTTGTAGTTATATTCCCATTTCTTCTCTGCAATTTAAAAACTCTTGGATATCAACCTTCAATCTTAAACAAAAGCAATGGGCATATTTTCATTGTTCCAGATCAGTCCCTTTTTCTAACAGTGGACAGTAGCTGATGTTTGTGGAAGAATAAGGTACATATAGTATGACCCTTCCCTTGGCAGATGACAGCAATCAGTAGTTTAGAGACTCCTCAAGCTGGAGGTTACCTCTGGGCTATTGTATTTCATACAACTATTATTCATGAATTTGCCTAATACTTTTTTGAACCAATTTATAATTTTGACCTCCTCACAAATTGAGAGTCATCATTTAAATTACATATAAAAGGAAAAAAGTGCTTTCATACATTTAAAGTGCTGCTTTTATTATTTCAGTAAGCGTCCTTGTTCCTGACTGTGGCACAGAACAACCATTTCTTTATGCTGTTCATGTGTGTTACAGACCTTTATCATATACGCTGCCTTTTTTCAAAATTAAGAAGTTCTAGTTGTAGGGAAGCTTTTCATACTTTGACAATTTTCTTGCTTTCCTCGGCATCTTTTTAAGATGGGAGGGCCAGAACACATACAGTAAATAAATCGGTTGTTTTCCAAACTCTTTCCAAATTCTACCCAGTTTATTTTCTCAGAGCTTCAATGCCAACTGCACTGATGCATTAGCAGTTACACACCCTGGAATTAAAATGCACCATGCAAGAGACAAACAAGGAAACTTCAAGCTGGAGAAAGCACAGGAAAGGTGTCAAAACATTGAAAGCCTCTCAGTGCCAGGGACAGGAAAATGACAACAACATGGAAATTACAATTATTCAGGGCCAGAGTTCCCCTCAGCAGCTTTAAGGATGCGTTACAGCTGTGAAGAGCTGTGGATATGGCTTCTTAAGGACTGAGAGACAAAGGAAAGGAATAAATTAACAGTTTCCACACTCAGCTGGAATAGAAATGTTACAAACAAACATTGAAAACCATGAATCATGTGATCTTACAAAAATGACTAAGCCCCTAAGCCTGCAAGTCTAAGGAAACTCGTTGACAGCAAACAGCTGCATTGCTTACAACAGCTCTGCTCACTATGGTTACTCACAAGCACAAATCTTTGCAGCATCAGGCCACAATTTCTAGATTACTGACCAATTTTAAGCAGTGAAATATAAAAAGTATTTATCCTACTGCTGCAAGGTAGTGCACCTGCATTTGAGTCAGCCCACTGACATCACCACCAGTAGGACTTGGTTTCTACCTCATATTGAGTAACCTATAAGGTAATAGCTTATATATTCAGTTCAATGAGTGGGCTGGGACTTATATGCTTGGTCACATCCTGTTTTACTAATGTCACATATAGTTATGTGGGATTATGGCTTGTGGTTTATGCCTTGCGCCTGACTGCAGAACATGCACCTTTGCTCAGCAAAGCCACCACCCATCGCAGAGCAGAGCCCCAAGGGGTGCCCTGCCTTATTTCCTTCCCTGATCCCGATGTTCACAGTGCTCCTCCATCAGGGGAAAAGGTGCCAGTCTGTTGGAAACCTGTTTGTACACAAGCTGTCTTAAAAGAGAAAACACTGTAAGAAAGTAAGAAAATCTAAAACCGCTTGCAAAGGTGAATGTGAAGTCATTCACTACATTATCTGCCACAGAAGCATATCATACCATGCCATTGACCAGAAGAAAAGGATGACTCAGAAAAATAATTTGCAATTGTGATATTTTAAAGGAAAAAAACAACAAAACCCATCTTAAATTAATGGAATTAGGCTGCAATATCATTATTCCCAGTGCTAATAGAATTTTGTCCCAAGTAGCATGATATTCTATGTTTCTCTTAAAGCCCTCAGAATCTCAGAAAAATCTCCAGAAATCTTAAATTGTGTTGAATAAATAAGGAAATAAGTTCCCTTATTCTAGGCCTTTCTGACCAAAATGCTTGTAAATCTAATCCCTATATTTGCAAGTTGCAGCAGGGCGTAGCAGGAGGAGAAATAAAAGCAAAGCAACACCTATTTCTTTAAGTGATATTTTTAAGCCTCCTTCTCCCCAGTTCTGTTTTCTCCAGACTCCTGATCTTGTGACATTTGGCAAGGCAAAGCCTGAAAACTCTATTATTAGTCAGTGAGAAAATGCAGTAAATGTCTTAGCTTCCACATTGCCCTTCTCTTATAGAGCAGTCAGTGTTACCCCGCAGCCCACCTCCTCACGAGGTGGTAGAAGAATTCCTGGGTTTTGAAACGTGGTGAGATGGCAATCAGGTAGGGAGGGAAGGAGTGCAAGTCAGTGCGAGGAGGGAGAGAGAAGGGTAGAGCAACATAAAAGATGCTCTGGAAGAAGCCCGACTTACTTGCAGTTGGTTGGACTGAGGTTTTGCAAGCATCAGAAGATTTCTGAGAAATAGCATCTAAAGTATGCTTAGAAGCCTCCCACTAAAACTGCATTTCTAGTGCTGCTTTTGTCTCTGATAGATCTACTACAGAAAGTGTAATTGTGTTTTCTCCAACACGTCACTGGGAGTGAGCCCTTCAGGGCTTGTGTACTAACAGCTAGAGGAAAAACAAAGGCAGAAATATCTCTTTCTCAACAATATTGCAATAATCCTTATTGGTCTGTTTCTCATCAGGTCATCTCTCTTTCTTTTTTCTTCTCTTTTTTTCATATTTGCTGATACAGGTTTCACAGGTCAAAGAAGAAACTGTTACAGGAAAGAAAGTGTAGTGTAACATACACTACTGTAAGAGGGAAGAGGAAAAGATGACAGTTGCATAAAGCAAATATCACTGCATAGAAGAAAAATAGTTCTATGAGAAGTATACAAGAAGAAAAAATACTTCTACAAGAGCAGACAAATAATGATATTTTCATTCATAACCTTTGTGCTTCATTGGAGAGATGCATAAGCACCTCCAAAAAGAAAAAAAAAAGCCACAATGTACTGGTTTTAGATTTTATGTTAAAATGTATCAGAAAAGTCCTGTGGCAAAGCTCTGTCTCCACTGAAATAAATAAAGAAGTTGCTGTTGACTCAGTGGAGTTTAATTTAACTCTTCACATTTATGATTTTCTATGAATGCTGGGAAATCCCTGGTGTTGTTCTTCCGCTCCATAGAACTGAGATGTATGAGAAGATCTTGCTCTCTGCCAATTGTACACTTTGTCCAGGTCAGCACAACCTCTCCTACGTCATTTAATATCATTCACATGAGTAATACCATTATATCCAAGGAGAGTACTTCCTTGTGCACCAGGTAAGCACTGATATAAATGTTTGGTGCTTTAGAAGCTATTTTCACAGCAGAGTTGAATATGGAAAACAAATTTCACTGTTAACACATTTGTACCAGCATAATATTAGATGAAAAGGAATACTATCCATTCAGGCACCATTTCCATCCAGCTTTTTAACAGGAAATTTCACTTCAGAATTATAAATTAACCATCTCACTATGCAAAGACTTTGGTTTTCATAGGAACACAACGTTTTCATGATATAGGAACACATTGGCCACTTACACATTTGACTTAAATATTTTCTTTTATAAGAAAACTGAAATATTGGAGCTTCTCTCTGCATTGAATTTCCACTGAACATATATAAGTTTAGCGCCTTACTGATAAGTCTTTTAAGGGATGTTCTTATTGTCATTATTTCAGAAGAGGAAGACAGATAATTGTAGGTGACATACCTGTCACAAGGAACTGTATTTAAGCTACAGGGTTTTCTTCTACAGGAAATCGCTGTTATGATTACTGCCACTTTCAGATTTAAATGTAAGAGTCATCCTTGACTTTCCTTTAGTTCATCAGAAACAAAGGCAAACAAATAAAATCCCATAAAGCTGTTTCCCTCAAATTAGGAAAGAAGAGTCCCATTATTTCTGTTTTAACAATTGAAGGTAAATTAAGACCCTATATACTTGAGACCTTATAACTCAGACATTTGTGGGAGGTGGAATAAAAGGATACATTTTATAGAAATACCAGTGAAATTTTTAACAGGTCCTTTTTTTGACTCCAAGTCTTGATCTTAATAAGAAGCAGACAACCACTGCCTCTCCGCCCCCCCCCCCCAAAAAAAAACACCAAACCAAAAAAACCAACTAACCAACCAAAAAAAACCCCCAGAAGTGCCAAATGCTTTTCTATTTCCCTGGGCATGAGCTAACATGAGGATTAATGATTTGCCTGTTGTTTTTCAGCAAACTTTTTTCTCATAGTTCCGTGTCCTTCCCTTTTTTCCTGGCAAAGGCTATCAACAGCTCATAACATTTCCAAACCACTCTGAAATATTGCTCAGGACTATGACTTTTTCCAGTTCTTCACTCATTGCTAGCGATTATCTACCCCAAAGGAAAAATCTTTTGAAAAATATTGTCCTTTGGAAACATATTCTCCAGTCCAAAGACTGTATTAAACAACACATTCCTCTCCTTTCTCTGAATTTGCCAGATTTAGAGCTGTTAAGGTTCAGAAGGAGCACTCACTTAAATTATTACTTTCTCATCATTGCTTCATTGTTAGAAGGAATGATATGCATGACATCGGTGTCTTTTCAATCCCTGCATTTTAAAATTTTAAATTCCAAAGGAAGCAAATAAAATTTCAGTGCCAGTTTTAAAGCTGAATGTCTCAAAACTGTTCATGTAGAACTAGGCAAACCAAATAGGTATTACTACAGATAAAAAAATCGTCCTAAAGATTAGGTTGCAGAAGGTAATGAAAATGAAACAGGACATACTATTATCTTTGGATTACCTGTGATTCACTAGCGTTTTACCACAGTGATTATTCTTACAACCTTAATTTCCCTTCATACGACTTCAACAGCAACTACTGTGCATACAATGTTCATAAATCACAGTGAAAATGCATTGTTAGAGCAGGCAAAACTCTTTGTTATAAAGATAATTCTGCAATAAGAATCCCCATTCAGGCTTGTTCTCTGTTATTTTTGTAAATACTTCTAAATTTTCAAGTGGCTACTACAAAACATGCACACTGAAGAAAACTGATATTCATTGAAAAAGCAACAATATTAGAGTAAAAGCAAACAAAAGATAATAAGTCAAAATACTGAAAACATTTTAGAATTAATATTTTGCAGAACAAAAGGAATCTTAGCTGAACTTTCAGTGAAATCAAACATTTCAGTGAGAAATTTTTTCACAAAGAATACATCAGCTAAAGGTTTTGAGAGTTTTTCAATTACAAATTAAAACACAGACTCTTAGAAGGTTTTTTTTTATTTCCAGAAGGTTGGACATAGTTACATGGGTTGCTTTTAAGCCCATACTATTTTCTACTGTCTCTGACTCTTGATTGAAAATATCAGTAAGTCATAAAATGTTTTGAATTTCTTAATAAATGGCATGAATATTAATAGTGCTAAAGAAGACCCATTAATTTCAGTAGCATTTGGAGGAGTATTTTCAGCTTGTAAGTGCTAGTTTTCTCCAGCTTACTGATATTGTGACATTTGAGTATTTTTGTTCCTTGATTCAGAAGAAAAATATTTGTTCAAAATTTCTCCCAAAATGTAAATTTTAAATATTTCTTCTTGAAAATATGTATATATTAAATTTCTTATAAGAACTTTCTTTGAAAAACTTATTCCCCAAATGGGAAAAATCCCATGTAGAAATGTCATGAACATCTTAACTGAGCTCCAAAAAATTGTTAGTTTTGTCGAAACAGCATTTGCTGACGTAGGTCTGTACCAAATGGCACCTTCTGCACTTCTACAGTGTTTATCTTTGTTACAGCATGTCTTAGGACCTTCATCTACACAAGGACCTACTAAGGTCAATGCAGGACACACACATGCAAGTGTCCCTCACTGAAAGAGTTTATAAACTGAAGAATGTTTTGGAGGAAATGGTCTCATCCCAGTTTTACAGTTAAAAACAAAGACTAAGATGTCAAAGATAATACAGGAAGTCTGAGGCAGGATCAGGACTGAAACACACATTTCCTAAGTGCCAATGCAGCTCTTTATCAGAAGGATAAGTTTCTATCCCACAGACATATAGTCAGAGATGCTTATCCTGATACACAAACTTTGTTTATAAATTCAGCCAATCTTTAATATAGAATTAGAACTAGCAATTGTTTCCTGTACACTATCTTGCAATAAAGAGAGCCAAAGTCAAAAATCTATATTTTATTTAATGTAAATATAGATTTAAGTTTCAACAAAAATAATTGCCCATAAGGATGACACTGTGTTTGTAACCAAATGACCTTTTTCTAGGAATGTGAAGAAAGATTCATACCGCACTTCAGCCCCTGCAAGATATTCCATCTTTAACTCTCCTCCATGGCCCAACACAGAAAGTACCAAGTGCTTGTCTTATCTGTGATATGCTGACATTTCCAACCCAATGAAACTGTAGGTGTTGTTTTCACACTGCGTTCTTCCAAACCTTCAGATTTCACTACAGGCAAACCTGTTCCAAGATGTTGCCTGCAGCACTATGTGAACTTGCTGTCAAATCAATTTATTTATGGATGATGGTTGAGTTTTATTCTCTTGAGGTCAATATTTGCTACATGTATATGTATGGATAAAGATCTGCATAGCTGAGCTGACACATTACTAATATTTTATAGAATTTTTATACTTCTGAGAATTATTGTCTTCAGAATTACAATGTCAAATCAGTTACTGGCTTTAAAAAATATACACTCAAAAATGAGGAGAAATAGTAACAATTAAGGTTCCATTTTTTACTATTCAGATTTGTGTTTTTCACGGGACTATGGAGCCTTAACCCATAGATGCCCATTTTAAATACAGTCATCCTTTGGCAGTATTAGTCTCTGCAGTAAATGCAACAACAAACTGCTGGGTCAAAAGGCCTGGTAAGAGTCATTGGCTTAAATGCTGACTCAGCATGAAAGCTGCACAGCCCTTATAGGGGCTATACAGGAGTAGCCTAGTTTCACATAAGTGACCACAGGGTCACACGATAGAGCACTAAACGACATCACATCACAATATGCAGCATTCTGACCTCAAGTATGAGTCACAGCAATTTAGACAGTTTGCTATGCTAAAGGAAGAGACTATGAAACCATTAGTGGATGTAGGCGTAGCCACAGTCTAAGTGGCAGTGCCTTGTCATGGCCTTCACTCTGGCCACACTGTCACCTGCCAGCCTGTCTCAACTATTTGTATCTTCCTGTAATGGTCTGCAAGTTTTGAAGAAGCTGGTCATTTGCTTTGCTTTTGTTTCCTATGTTTATTTTGTTTTGCCCTGGCTTTGGTCTTCAACTGAAGTTTAGTAACAAACTGTGTTACCAGGAGGATAGTCACAGTTGGATGAGTCACCACATTTATTTTAGTGATAACTTCTTCACTGCAGAACCTGAACTAGAGGCTGACCCCCTACCATGGGAAATAATGCCATGTTCCAATAGATCATGTTCATTCACACAGTCAATACATTAAACCTTTCGAAGCCTCGACTCTATGACAATATTCCATGTGCAGACAATTATGCACAACAGGTAGGTGTTCTCACTTTGACTTCAGGGGGTCAGCACACTCACAACATAAGTACACATCATCCTACTCAGAGGGCTAACAATGCAATCACCATCTTTGGCAGAAGCCAAAGATCCTGAAGAACTATCTATCCGGAGAGTATCTATCCAGGTAAGCATTAAAACAAAATTATCAAGAAGGTGCTGAGAATGTATTGTGTTGCACATTCTCTATAGACAAACAGACTTCAGCCATCAGAGTTGCAAAATTTTTTACATGTAACCAACATGTCAATTTGAAATACTGAATTAATTCATCTACTGTATTGTTCACAGCAGTTAGCATCCCTTCAGACTTGTATTTAATACCATGTCTAAGCTTTGAACAAAACAACAGTCCTGTTGAATGCCGTGCTGCTTTAAATTTCTCACTGCTTGGGCTTCAGAAATGAAATATCTATAAGCTAAATCCTGGTGGGATTAGTGGGTGTAGGGCAATGTTCTCCATAAATTTGAAATCTATAACAAGCTTGAATTTTCAATACTTACAGATAAATTAATAAAGTACAAATCAAAGAAAATCTGTAGTTTGTATACACATTACATTTGATTGCTAGTAATGGCAGAGAATATTTTATATGTTATAGTAGTCAAATTGACTTATACTCTATAATTCTGCAGTCTCGTGAGGAATTCATAAATGTTGCCAGATAGAAAGATGAATCGATAAGAAAATGTGAATCTAAGCCTTTGTATAGTATCACATAGACTTATGTAAAAGTCTGTCTTTATATTCTTCGATCTTTAGGGCTAAATAGATTGCAGACACTCAATTTTTGTATTCCACAGGGCTATGGACTAATTGCAATTACATTAGGTCATTTTCCCACCTAGAGAAGTGTTTCAAGATTTCAAAAAACATTTTGACTTTTTCTTTTTAATGCTTGAGGACAAAATAAAAGTCTTCAGATGAGAAAAAAACAACTACTGAGAAAAACAAACAAATAAATAACTTGTTTACAAAATAACCAGTAGCCTATTTGCTTGGATGCTGATATTAGAAAGCAGAGTTCATGTTGCTACTGTATTTGACGCAGCTCGGAGCACTGAGTATTGCTCTCTCAAAAAGCTGATTGCACTAACATTAGGCTAATATGGACTTCGGGAAAGATGATTTCCTTGTTTTCCAGGGAAAGAGATGTTTCATCAGAACTTCCTAGACAGTTATAGTAAAATATTTTTACATTTCTTTGTTACAAAACAAAAAGTCAACTTGGATTATTGTGTTCTGTGCTTTGCTTGTTTTTTGTTTCGTTTAAAGGAGGCCTTTGCTGTGCCCTAAATTAGCTTCACAGCAACTTTTACACAGGACAAAGATTTCTGCAGATCCGGACTCACAGTGGCAGAGCAAATCAACGTGCAGGAAACCGACTGGGGGAAATCATCGTTCTGAGGGATGTTTGTCTTGGTTTCCCTTTGTGTGTTCTGCTTCGGACTGCAGAACAGAGTTCAGGGAAAAACAGGTCGAGAGCTTTCTGCACTGGGAGGACTGAGAATTCCCAAATACAGAAGAGAGCAAGACAAAGGCACCTATTCTCAATTTATCTGAATTCAAGTGTGTTCCTTACTTGAAAATGAAACTTGGTGGAGAGGCATAAACTTCACAGCTGCTTTGCAGAAATCATTAGATTAAATCAAAAGAGACAGGTATCTGTAGACTTAATCTTGCGATTCCTGTTACCATTGATTTCATTGAGCACGGGATCATGCAAAGTGATACGAGGCTCCAATAAGCTTCACTTACTGTAAGGAAAGTGAACTTCGATAGTAATATTGTGTGTACCCCCCGCCTCTATGGAGGCACGTGGAAAACTGATTTATGCAATGACAGCAGAGAGGGCACCGGCCAGGAGGAGAGGTGAGGCAAGAAGACAAGAGATCAGTAGGGAACTTGGGGAGGGTTGTCAGAGATAAGTGAGCTTTTGGGGGCAAGGGTGAGATTGGAGACCAGCAGAGGATAATGAGGCTTTAGGGCTGTAAAAGACGTGATGATGGAATTCATGGAGAAATACAGGAAAGAGAGCAGACTGAACAGCACAGTCTGTGCTATCAGACCACAGGTCCATCCACCCAAGTGTCCTGCTTCCAAAATTGGCTAAAGCACGTGTCTAGATTCTTCCTCTAGAACAGAAAGTGAAACATATGATATTTCTTCACACTTGCACAGTCACCAACACTTGTGGCTTGGGAGACTGACGTAGCTGTGGGTAAGACACATTCTCTCATCTGAACTGCTTTTTTTCTGAGAATTGCCCCACTTTGGGACAGGATCCTCATTTTAGGATCCTGAATTCCTCCATACATCTGCATACAGCCACCATCTCCCAACCTCCTCTGCCTGTGCTTAAAGCTGTCCTTTTCTTTTTCATTTCTCTGAGGGACTGCATTCCTGTGTAAAACCGGACAAAGACTCTGCCAAAAAAACTCTAGCCTTTCTTTGCTGGCAACCCTCACCTCCCACAAGGCACTGAGTGGTTATCAGGGCTCAGATGAACATTCTGGGGTTTCATTTCAGCCAGAAGTCAGAAATTTCTGCAGAAAAAAAAATAGATTTTGGAGGTGCAGTTTTCAATACAAACAAGCATCTTGTGAAGAGCTCTACATCAAACTTGTAAAGCACTGCTATTGCAAACATCTTGGGTTTTAGCACAGAAGTTTTCATCTCTCTCTGCCTTAAAAACAAGAGAAAGATTGAATGGTTTAACCCACAACCTTAAACTTACTCAGAAAATAACCTTTTACAGGTCAAGGTAAGGGACATTTTGCCGTGCTAAATTCCAACCTGCAATTAACCTGCCTACTTCTTTTCTTGGTTTTCTAGACAGCTTCTGAAAAATTATATTTAGAAGGAATTTTTGTCAATAAAACATTTATGGCTTTCTTCCTAATAGATAAGAATAATGATTTTGTGAAATAGCTCAGTAGGTGATAAGATCTCAAGTTTTATCTGGTTTAATAATGAGTTACTTCAAATGGGAAAAGTTTCACCCTCTTTAATATTCTTTGCTGGTTTTAGTAGCAAAAAATTGTGGTAGCAAAAATTTTCTTATGAAAGGACAGTATTTTACTCCTATTCTTATTCTTTTTTTCCTGTTTTCCATCGCTTCTGAGTTTCTGGTGTCTCCTGTGAAGGGCCTTTCTCTTGTAGTCCAGGATCACTCCTTTAACTTCTAAAGAGTGCTGTTTAGGCACGGGTGTTTAGGAGATCCAAAGACCCTGGACTTGTTTTGTTCACCTGGAACCAAAGTGACTGCATTTCCACTTGTCCCTGAATTGCCATGAGAGGGTCAGATAAAAGAATGACTCTACAAATGCCCAGCTGAACAACAAAAGCATGTATACAGTCCCAGAAACAGAAGTCCTATCACCTTGTCACAGTCTTTTCTCTTCTTGCTGCATCTCCCCATGTCAGTGTAACCCCACAGAACTTCACCTGCTTTGTCCTTCATCTCTTGTGCAAGTGTGCAGTTACCAAGTACAGAGTGGTACAAAACCAGTATTGTACTGGCAATGAAAAGAAAAGGTTATGTCAAACCAGAATCAATAGCAGAACCATTAAAAATGTCACCTGCAGAGAGTAAGATGAATTTCTTGAACCATAATCTCCTCTTCTCCAGTAATAAAATAAGCATGTTATGGGCAAACTTGAAGTCTTGTCTTGCAGTTTGTACTTCACATAGAAATACAATGATATAGTAATGATAAACAGTTTCTATTTTGAAATCACCTCCAAGTTATCAACCCCAAAGAACCTTCTTCTAATAATAGTGTCATTACAATTATCATTACATACACAAGATTCAGAATCAGTCTAATTGTACTAAAAGCCTTTGGAAACACTTTGACAACTGAAAGCTCTATATTACTGCATACATTTACAGCAAAGCAATTGGTTGTATGACAAAAATATACAATTTCATAAAAGCCAGTTGCTACATTACAGGGCAAATAAATATTGTTCAACATCTTTAGAAAGGTCCTTGGGATATTCTTTATGTTGCTGGCCATAAAATTCACTTTAGTATAAGATACAAGATGGGTGAAAAGGAAATTAAAAACAGTGCTTATAAAATTTCTAGAGGAATATGTAGTGTGACAGAAGCGACAGACTGACACAACTTCTTCAAGAAAAATCAAGAATCTTTAGTGAGGTTTTTGTTTTAGTTAACTTCTAAATTACATTGTTAAATGAGAACGGTGGCAAATAATGGACATATTTTAGTCTTATTTCTAGGTTCTCTGTATAATTATGGCCAGCACAAAGCATTTTGCTTCATAAAAATAATTCCGTTCTCATTGATGAATAGAGCCATGCAATATAATGCCTCGCTTGAAGAAAACGATGGAAATTATTTCAGAAAAAAAAGATGGTGCTATTAAATTCATCAGGTGTACAGCCCACAATGAAAAGTAGGGGTTCAGACCCCTCCTCCACCTCAGACTCACTTTGTGCCTCTGGAACAAATCATAGAACCATAGAATAGTATGTGTTGGAAGGGACCTCTAAAGGTCATCTAGTCCAACCCCCCTGCCGCGGGCAGGGACATCTTCAACTAAATCAGCTTGCTCAGAGCCCCGTCCAACCTGACCTTGAAGGTTTCCAGG
>NW_008795253.1:64585-84368 GCF_000699145.1 Aptenodytes forsteri | reverse complement strand
GCTCTCAATCCCTTCATCCCCCAGCCTGTATTGATACCGGGGGTTGCCCTGACCCAGGTGCAGGACCTTGCACTTGGCCTTGTTAAACCTCATGAGGTTCACACGCACCCACTTCTTGAGCTTGTCCAGGTCCCTCTGGATGGCATCCCATCCCTCAGGTGTGTCAACTGCACCATTCAGCTTGATGTCATCTGCAAACTTAGCATAATAAGGAATAAGCGGAAGTGGGTGTGAGAACAGAGTCCAGACTTCTGCCTCTGAAATGAATTTCCTAACTTCTGGTACACAACCAAGCTTCCCCTTGCACTCTCTCCTCCTGACCTCCCAAATCTGATATTCCTTCCTGCACAATGACACAAGTCCACCAGAAAGACAGGGGAAATTCCCTCTCCTTTCCCACAGTCTAGTACTAGCCTCAGAAGAAAACACTCTCTGAAAAGGTGGGTGCTGTGGACTTGGGCAGTGACGAGGCTGAGTAGAAAGTTGTCAGCTCTAGACCTTTCCCTGGGTGAACCACTTCATATGCTAAATTGAGTGGTGCCTCTATGGTGGTTGGAAGCCTTAAAAAAATAGAAAGCGGGCCAAAAACTTCCATTGTGTTGGTGGTTAGGGACCAGCTCCTGGCACATATTAGGTATGCTCAGAGCACACTCATCAGACCTTTCTGCTCTGACAAGTTTCAGGAGTGCGTTGGTCTTCATTGAAATAAGTCAGGTAACTACCGGAGTTTCCCATCAAATAAGGAGTCATACAGCTAGAAAAGCTACATGGCAGCCAGCCAGTTTGCTTGCTTAATCACCATGTTGGAATTTAACATTCAATTCCTGTTCTAGATGCCTTAGGCGTTTCTGAATGTAGTGGCTTTGTGGTATTTTAGCATGACTCTGAAGATTCAGGAGATGTTTTTGAAGACTTCTCTCAGTCAACTCACCTATGAATGAAACTCCAGCTATATGGGCTGAGGAATCAGTAGAAAGTTGGATACTTCAGCAGCAGCAGACTGTATTCAGCTAAGCCACCTCCTAAACTCAAGTATATCTCAATTTTTCTGATTGGAAGGGGCTTAGTCAGCAGCTTAGAGAAACATTAATTAGAGAGATTCAGACTTTCATATGAGCAACGGTGAGATGAAAGAAGGCAGTTTAATCAAGAGGACTTAGTAAGAAGGAAGATGGCAAACAGGGTACACGGTAAATGATTGACAAGGAGCAGATTGGATGTTCATCATACAACCAGTCATACATCCTTGCAAGACGTATGGCAAGAAAACTTCCAATGAAATGGAGAAAAAGCCTTTCAAGGGCCTTTATATAATAAATACATATATCTAAAAAGAAAACAGCAATCACTGTTTCCCAAGATAAAAAAAATTAATAGAACCTGACGACATTTGCATTGTTTCCTGATTCTTTTTCCTGTTGGTTTCCACCTACACTAGAAGAGGTAGTTTTGCAGGTAGGAAATTCACTACTATTGAATTCTTCCAGGGACTGCAGCAACTTCTTAGGAAATTACAGGTCACGTCTGGACTCACTTTAATTACAGAGCTAGCCCATTAAAAAGTTCGTGTGTCATCTGTTATTTCTCAGAATTGCCTAACACCATTTTTAACAATGATATTTGCTAGTGGCTTATCAGTCTAAAAATTTTCTTCCTTTTTTTTTTAATAAGAAGTAAGGGGGTGAAAAAGAACTTCAGTGAAAACAAGAACATCATTTAAAACAGTGAATCTAAACATCCAGAAAGGACATAAAGGTATTTTGAAAAGTTCTGTTAAGAATGAAAAAGTTTTACTTCCTGCACCAATGCATTCAGGCATGTTTCTGCATGTGTAGTGTAGACGTAAAAGTTTTGTAGAGATTTAAAGTTTTGCCTTGGGTTCATCTGTTCCAGTCAGACATATAATATTCAAATCTTAAAAAAAGGTTTTCCGAGTCAATGACAAAAAAAGGAGGAGGGAGAGGATTTAAAAAAAAAAAAGACTTGGAGTTTGGAAATGTAAAGCTTCATTAACAGTGTTAAATTCTACTAAATATAATTTATCTTTATTTCTCATTTACATCATAATATAATGAAAACTACTAATAGCTTAGTAGTTCAAAGTCAATTGGTCAATGAACAAGTTTAGGGATGCACTAGAAAACTTCTGCTTTAAATTGCAGAAAGATTGGCATGATTTTGCCTGTGCTAATACTTTCTGATTTAATATATGCATCTTCATGTGAGGATCAACTGTAGAGTGTTCCTCCTCAGCATGTTGACCTTCCACTTCTAGGTGGATAACCACTTGTTAAAAATTTCCTGTTCTATGTAGGTATCTGCAATCCTCCAAATGCTAAGAAAAAGTTGTGATGCTGTAATGGCTGTGATGCTGGCAGCACTTCTTTTTTTGCTTGGTATTTAGAGTCAATACAAAGAGTCAGCCTTCCCATAGGAGGCAAGATGCACTTGTTCTCCCAGTCCTGCAGCAAGGCAGGTCCTTAATATGAATGTTTTAATGATAAATCTGATTCTCAGTCCACATTGGCACTCATGCATCATTCACCTTTACCTCTTTCCTTCTGAGATGGAATCTCCTTTCTAAACCATTTCACAGTCCCTTCCCTATGAGATGAGGTTTTCTAGCCCTGAGGTTTGCTGGGATTTTTCCAGTAAGATGTCACCTTTTCAACAACAGTAATACAAATGAAGACACATTTTTTCTAAAATGTAAACAAATAAATAAAACCTCTCACTTAAGCAATGTCACTAGCCAATTTTCAATGACCCTTAATCTTGAGATGAAGGTTTGGGGTAAAGTGAATCAGGAATTCATAAGAAAAACAAAGCATACATATTGCTTTGATTGTAAATGCATCTTTGCCTTAGTGCTGAAAAAGAAAAACAAAGGAAGGAAGATCACACACTGGAGACTGGAGCAGAGTTTTCTGAGGAAAAGAGTAAAATGCACTAAGACTTTATGATTACAAGATGGTATCGAGTCTGGCAACTAGATGTAATAAAAGATGACAAGGCAGCAGATCTTGATGAATAACATCCCATCATTATGAAGTAAGTAGCAGGGAAAGTAGGAAAGCCTTTGGCAAATCTTACGGATAGCTCATTGCAGACAGAGAAAGCACAAGAGGAATGGTGGATGTCTAATATAGTTCAAAAGTTTAAGAAGGATCAAAAGAATAAGTGTGATGCCAGTTGTCAACTGGATACTGAAAGTACTCATGTGGGATGAATGCTATATAACATTTACAAATGTATTATTTGGCAAAGGATGGTTTATGTCTCTGACTTGGAGAGTATCATCTTGGACCAGCATATCCCAAGTTAAACCAAAATAGCAAACTAGTGAATGGCGAGACAAAGATGACACAGATTCATTTTAAGGTCTTTTTTTAGAAATTATAAAACTTTTCTACAAAGGATTATTTTAGTGTGATAGGGAAAAAAATTGAAGCAAATTAGAAAATAAAAAAAGCATAGAGAATGAATTTTTTAACAAAAGAAAGAAATGGCTTACACTGCAGCTAGAGAGGTACTTATTCTGCTCAGCCCTACCTTTTTTCAGCTAATTTCAGCTCGGTAGTATATATGCATATTTTAAATCATTATTTTTGTAATGATGCAAAATTGAAGAGATGTATAAAAGCCAGTGCAAGAGAAGACACATTAAAAATTACTAAAGATTAGGAATTCAGAACAAAAGAGACACCTATATCATTCAGAGAAAAAAAATAGAACTTAATGGGACTGCTGATAACTTTGCAGTTTTAAGTATCATCTAAAACTGAACAGAATGGAAAACACTTTGAAAAAGATCTAAAGGTGGAACACATACGGAATCACAGACATGACTCAAAAGTTTTCAGTTTGCTGGAGATGTGGCAATATTAGGAGAAAAATCATCCTTTTTCTATTTTTCTGTACAACTAACAGTAGTGCTCAGTCTCATATTGTCATACACATAAAATGGCTCAAACGCTACCAGACTCTAGGTCTGCAAATAGAGGAGTGTACAGAAGACATTCATTCAGGCAGATATGTTCTTTTACTGCTATTCTCATAACAAACTATGTAAAGCAGAAACCTAATCCAAATCTCAGTGATATCTAAAGGAACATAATTTCAAAAGCAGTAATACACCAGTATTAACAGTTCCTTCTTGCAGGAAAACCTAGATATTGGCTAATACTACTACCATATATGCTCACTCAGGTCATGAGGGATGACAGTAAAGTTTACATTAAGTATCTCTGACTACTCTGCAAAATGTACCACATTTAAATTCTTTGGGCCATGAACTATCTTTCCCTGTGCCTTAGTTGGCTCCAGTACTATTTCTTTCATGGTGTATTTCCTCATCTAATAATGGGGCAGCTCATTAAATTTGAGACCCACAATTTAGGTCTCTAGACTTTGTTCTGTTCTCACTACCCCTCCTGAACCCTTCCAGCGGGTTAAACTCGCTTTTCCCCACAACTCAATACTGAAAGCACAAGCTTCTGGTAGATAATCTCCTTTTCTGCGAAGCATGGGTAGGTGCAGATTGTCAGCTCCGCACAGGTTTCATACATCGTTGTATGCAACTTCCTAGCACAAAGAAACCTCTAAGAACGTCTGCAACATTTCCCTCACACTGTGATCCTTTGGGCTGATGGCATCCAAGGATCTTTCCTCCACAGCTCAGTGGTTTTCTCCTGGCCTCTTCAGTCTTTCAGACTCACCTTATTTTCTTGTACCTTGTTTTGTACCAAAGCTAAACCAGGCCTCTACTTCTGCCATATGTCAGGGCATCTGACTAGTTAACAAGAAATTACATCTCTCTCTTACCTATACAGACACATCTCTCTTAATCATCTTGATCGCTTAAGCTTTATTTCCAACATCTTTCAAAAATGTTCAATTCCTTCTGATTGTGTCAAAAGCAGTGCAAAATCAAACAGATCTGTTGACTCTCCTACAATTTTCACAGGAGAAATGCAGGATTTGCTTCATTCTCCACTCTCAACTCTTGATGTTCTCATTAAATAGTACGATGTTCTATATATTGATACAACCACCTGGAGAGGTCTGATGTGCTGCAGATACAAGCTCTGTACTTGTAATATGAGAAGACAATTTGAGTGGATGCATAGAATACGACTTGAGAAATCACAAGTTGGAAATACTGCCTTACTGCTCACTCTCTCCTGCTCCTACAAGTTCAGAGCCTGGAGCAATCACCAGAACGTGGTTCTGAATGCTGATCAGCTCCCAGTTAAAGAAAATAATTTCTGTAGTGATAAGACTTATAATAATTTAAGTCTTCAGTAGCTAGGGGCCTCTCTTCAAAGCAGGCAGATAAGGGGTGGATCTTAGCTAGTGAAATTAAAATCTTAGAAATGACCTTCTTGTTTCAAACAGAATGAAACCGGAATGCTTAGACATTCACCCAGATCTGCAAGGAGAGCTTTCTTATGCTGGCCCTGCCATTTTGCTTTAGGAAAACAGCTTTTGGGGAGGCCTTCGTAGCAGTATAGAGAGTTGCTCATACAATGAGCCTGAATAGGACATGATAATTTACACAAAACCACACCCTTAACTGCAGAACTTTCTAACTCAGAAGGTAAGACTTACACTCACTGTATCACACTGTGTAAAAGTGAGACTCACAAATGACATCAAGCTTTACTCTGCTGTACTGGAATGAATATTAGTAGAAATATATGAAATGCAAAAGCTATCTGGATAGGTCAGATAAAACCTCTTATGTCCTTCTTTTCATTGCTGATGTCCCTGACAGCTTGCATCATTACAGGACATGATTCTTGCTACTGCAGTTAGACTGGACTCTACAGCCCCAAAATCCCCTTAAGTCCAGTCTTGCTCGCCACACCAAATGTCATAACACTTGAAAGAATGTTAAATATCTGTCCAGATTCCTCAGAGCACATCCAGTTCTTCTTCCAGACATTGCCAACTCATTCAATATGCAAATGAGGGCAATCATCTCAGTGGCAGGTCAAATACTTCCCTTTTGCAAAAAAAAACCAAACCCAAACTGTTAACACAGGTAAATCAGCAAGGTGAATGAAATCTTAATAAAAATACAGATAATAACAATAATCAAACAAAAAGCAAAACCTACTAACAGCCAGTGGCTGAAATTCTGTGATGTGAACGTACGAAAACAAATGTGTGCTCCAAAGAAAGAAAATAGAAAGCATTTACTGTGACTCTGGGGGAAGAGATCCCCAAACCACTCACAAGAAAACAGCCTGAAGTCATTCCAGGCTGCAGCTGATCTAGCACAGGAAGGCAGGACACCCTTCCAGTCTATTGTCTCACACTTATTTAAGCTTACCCTGAGACAAAGTAAGGTGGTGTGGTTAGGAGAAAAAGTGCAAGTTATTTGAGGGACTCATGCTCAAATTCTGGCTTTGTTTTTGCTTCATTTCATTGGCTTCAGCTCACATCTCTGTGCCTTCAGTAAAATAAAGACATTGAATACCTTTGAAGTCTGCTGATTAAAAGTGTTTTAAAAAACCACAGTATTATTCTGTTAACTGAAACCTTTGCCTCACATGCATCTTGCAGCTTCCCTTGACTGACAGCTTCTTTGCTCTCAGCTGCCAGGAAATCTTGACCCCTCTCAAAGTAACACACCCATTCTCTTGAGGACACTCAGCCTGATGTGAGCCATTCGAGTGCCTGCCAGCTCCCTTCCCTTGCAGCTCGGCAGAGTGAAGATACTACTCAAACATTCAATATTGCATGAAAACAAGTGCATAAGTCATGATGTAGCCAATTCCACACAGGGAAAAAAGGCACATTTTGGGAGGGGCCTTCCCAGCAATAACATTCAGAGGCTGTTAGTAATATGCCTTGGGTTGAAAACACAGGATTCCTTGCATTATTAAAGAGATCAGATACTTCTAAGCAGCAAGATGGGTGCAGAAAAGCAGTATGGACTACACCTCACTGATACCTGCTTGGAAATAGCATCTTCATTCATTGGAGTCTAGCTTTTTTCCTCATAATTATTTTCCTGATAATCATTCATCAGTAGCCTGGCAAATGAATATGGAAGTTTAGTGTCTCACTTTCAGTTTCAGAACAGATTTGCCCACCAAGATGCACAGAGGAGAAAAGAGTAAAGTAAGGAGCAGCTTTTTGGGTCCCCTCTCCTCCATTCAAAGGCAAGTGGCAATGCATCTAAAAAAGGGCAGAAATTGCAAATGTCATAACCCTTACCACAAAGGGCACAAATGAATGAGAACAGAAACTGTATTTCTCCTGACCTGGCTGGACAGATCTAGAGAAAAATAAAAAAACACTCTTTTTTTCAAGAACAACCATGAATCCCAGGTTCTGTTAAGTTGTCTGGGCAACATGGCTATGGCCTTCTCCCCATCCTTATTCCTACGGTTCAAAAATGAACAGTAGTTGGAAATAATCTAAAACAGGAAGGCTCCAGTCTATACAAAATGCACAATGTTTTAATTAGCACTTTTGAATTCTGATCACATTCAGTTTTTAAGGAAGATAAATCCTCATTTTATTAGTGTTGGTGACTTTCTTTTAAAATGAATTGTGGACTTCAAATGCTCAGCCAGATATCTAGTTTTCACTGGCTTTTATGTGCTATTTTAGTAGCCTTTCTAGATCTGATATGTGCAGTTCTGAAATTTTTATTCACGTGAGTAATCTTTACCCCCCACCCCCAAGGCATTCATTTAATGAAACCAAACACCTGACTAAGACCATCTATGCTGGTCAGCTATGCAGAATTAAGTCTAAGCAAATTTTGTTACCCAGATAATAAGGCCTGACTTCCTTCTGTGTTCAGAAGCTGAATTGCTCTTAACTCCAGTCTCATTCAGCCAGTGCTTTTACTCAAAAGCTCACTCAATTTTAGATAAAGACATGCTGGCAGTCTATTGGTTGAATCTGATACTTTCCTGTTTCCTGCTCCAGTTTCATACACATCTCTTCTTCTAAAACAGTACCCTGCCAAATCCTTTCAACCATATGTTCCTTGAGTATTTCTTTACTTTAGGAAGTAACAGATGCCTGCCCTGGGGGAAAAAATCAATTTATTTCTGTTACTTGGTTCCAGTAAAGTAGCAGAGTTATTTTGCTTTAAGGAAAGGGCAACCAAGCCTGAAAGGACACTTCTTTTACTTTTCAGAAATATTACATAAGTGGTTTGTACTGAATAATTTATGAATTTATACAGAAGAATTATTCAAAATAGCTCAAACTGTACATTCATCATAACCTTTTCCTTCAGCTTTCCACTAATTAATGCTTCTGAAAATTCCTAATTTTAAGTTTCAGGAAATATCCATGTTTGGAAAAGTATCTCATTTTATGTTTGCAATGAAATATACATGAGCCATTTTATGAATTTTAATGAATCTTTATTAACTTTGGTCAGTTAACATTATTCATTAACAATTTATAAACACTTCAACCTAGCCCTATTATGCAGCATTATGAACTCTTATGAGAGCGTTTGATACAAAACAGGCATAATAACAATTTTGAAATAGGGAACAAAAAAAAAAATCCATAGATTGTCTGCTAGTTCAAAAGCTTCTGCATATGCCAATAACACACTTTTCTCAAATTAAACTTTCAACAGGCTCATAGATATTATTCGAGTGGGTCTGCAAGGATCTAGTCATGTCTAACTGCAGACCCTAGACAGTGCTACTGTCTCTATCTGGAAACAATCCCATCTCAGAGTTACTGAACTCACTTAAACCAGCCCCACTGTAAAATGCAATCTGGGATTATGGTTCAATTATGTTCATTCTGGAAAAAGTAATTTTCTGCATATCACTTAATGGTCTTGGATTTTTCTTGGTAAAACTGAGTTGGGATTTGCCTTGTAAAAATACTCCTTGCTAAAGGAGTAAAGAAAAAAAAGAGCATTCGTTCTTTTACGCTAGGTCTGCATAGAGGTTGCAGGCACAACCCATTCAGCCTTTGGAAGCTCTTTGTGTGGTTTTCTGATAACCCAGCTGTATCCGTGTCCTTTACACTCTTGTTACAGTTACCTCCTCAACACCTGCAGGAATCAAAGATGACTAGTTCTGCTCTAGAGAAGAAGGGCAAAGCTCTTTAAGGTCACTCATAAAGCAGATACACATGCTATGGATATGAACCAAATTTTCCTACAGCCTAAGCATTAAACACCTGAGCTGCTAGACTACCTTTCCTCAGAGAGGAAAGGGCTGCCCTGACACAGGCATCTATGCTGGAAATTTATCCTGAGCATCAATAAACACAGCTCTGTGGACTGGAGCTATATCTCAGCCTCCAAGTGCTCTCATTACGCTCTAGCTAACTTTCCTCTTCTCTCAGCATTTGGGATTTTGTGAACACCATTACTAGGTGTCTAATTAACATCAGGTGTTCTAGGGTTGTGAATTGCACTGTGCCCCTAAGTCAGGCATTTCAGCTCAAAACACGCGCCTTGCTGGGTTTCTGCCTGTACATTGCTCAGTTCAATGGATGAAATTGCAGCAGAGGGGTTTGAACCCAAATACCCAGTTGCCTGAGCTCTGCCACTGACCCTTCTCTAGGCCAGAGAAGCATGAACCAAATAGAAGCAGCTGAGCTACACATTGCCTATGAAATCTGTCACAGTAAGAAATTTCACCAAACACTTTTTATTGTCAGAGGAAAGAGAAATTGGGAGAAAGTGGCATTGTGCTGATAAAAGCATATGAAGTATATAACAAAATACAATTTGTTGAGGATGCAGGTAGATGAAAAACATCCCCATTGACAGAATGAGTTCTGTGGGCACATTTTACTTTTTGTCAGGCCTCTCAGTCTGTTTGATCAATAAAGTGCATGTTTTAAACCACTCCAATCCGTTCTATACTCAACATCTGAAAATCAATTCATCGGTGTTTTCCATAGACAACACACCACTGCTCACTCTCCTGTGCCTAATCCATCCACAAAATGCATTTTGTCAAACTATTCAATCCTCTCCCTTGAATGAAGCACACTCCATCAAACCAAGCCATCTGCTCTTACGACAGAATGAATTCTAACGTGATAAGCAGCATATGAAGAGAGGCATTTAATCTAACATGCATGTTTAACAAAAGGGAACACTCCTTATTTGGCAAGACATATCTTATATTCTTTATGAACTTTAAAATACTGCACCAGTGTAAATGGATGGATGAATTCTACATAGCTTGTGAACAGAACAGTTATTTACAAAATATTTCTAAAACCTTCTTTTTTTAGAAAATTCAGGAACAGGAGGGGGGGCTATTAACTAACTTCATCCTTTGTAAACTTGAATGAAACTACTGAAAAATTGATCTGGTTTATACTCTTAAAAGGTTTACAGTGATTAACTGTTACATAGGGAGCTGTGTAGAGTTCTCTACAGCAACAACTATGGTACTATACTGAGAATTCCTTAAAATATGCTTCTTGCATTCAGGCTGGTTATTATTGGGTAATGAAAATCTCTTTATTCCTTCCCAAAATGCCAGACACCAAACTCAGTTCTTTTCAAAAAGAAAAAGAATGAAATATGTCCTTAAAGACACACATTAACATTCCTCACAACTGGTCCAGTAGTCTGTTTTTGCTGTATGCCAGGGATATTTCATGGATTGCAATGAACACTGAAATTGTAACTGACATGTCATTTGTACTCTCCTCCTTCTGCCATGTGAATCACTCTTACCAGAGTTTTTCTACATGAAAAGTCTGGACAGGAGATATATGTACATGTACAGCTCAGGTTAAAGGTTTTAGCAGCATGAGCTTGATCTGGCTGTGTTAGTTCACCATGACTGTCACAAGTTATCCTGAACAAGAATACGCAAAATGTTTATCCTAATACTATGTGACTTATTTCATGGTATAGGTCACATTCTACATTACCATAACTATTTCAAGTGTTATCATTTGGGCTGAACTTTTTTTTTGTAATGTCTTTGTGAAACAGCTGTTTATACTTGCCCAAAAATGTAAAAGCAACTGGACTCCCTTATAGAACCAAAGAGATGAAAGGATTGTAACCTTTAACAGAACAGAGGTTCATATGTAGGCTTGAAAGGGACTCACTAAAAGCACTGTTTCATGATAAAAACTTAACACCTCAGAAAGAAAAAGAAGACAAACAACTGGAATGCTGAGAGGGAAGGAGCAGAAAATCAAGTCCAATCGAGTACTGGAAAATGACCTTGAGATAAGCTGTGAGGGAATTTCTGAGCTGATCAGTATGTGAAAAGGAGCTGGGAACTATGAAACAATAAACTTTCCTGTTAGAAATCTTCTGCAAAGGAAAGCAGGTTTTCTGTAGTCTTGATAAACAAGAATAATACTGTTTCTCCTTTTACTCAACTATATGGCCCTGGACTTTGGCTAAAGCCCCCAAGACAAAAATGTGTTTGAGTTTTATAATTCCATTTTTCTCGAGAATAAACCAAGAAATATTCTCCCCCTACCACCTGTAAACCCAGCTGCTTTAACTACTCTGACTCTAACTGCACATCTGGCAAAACCCAGCATGCTTTCCCCAGGTATAGCCAAAAATTTTTCTAAAATATGATATCTAATACCTTTTCACAGCAAACAGAGCATCAGGCTACACTTATATATATACACACACATACATGTGTTTTTACATATATATATAACACGTATATATTTGCAGGACAAATACCTGATATTATAACATTGTTCAACATCTAAAACCAAGCTTAATGATATAGGGCAAAATCTTGCCTAAATTTTAAGATGATATAAAAGCAATCAAATGGCAGGTAAGGCACACAGAAGTGCTTGAGTCACAAAGGGAGCAGAATAGTTCTCTTGAGCGGCTACAGGCAGCATGAGCTTGACACCAGCACCCAGAAGCGCAGGAGATGATGTGCAATGCTCTGATTACAGTCACTTGCTTCAGAAGCCCCATTTGTCTGCAGGACCTGGGCCTGAACCGAGCTCCGTGTGTCCCATGGAGCACCATTCACCTCTCTGCAGGATCAACGCTTTTGTGTGCATATGTTTCACACAGAAGTGCTGAAATTAAATGTTCAGTTCACCTGTCCGATACTTAACTCAAAAGAGGGTCAGAAAGCTTAATTTGGGAAGCACTTTGAAAACCCTGGATGAAAGATGTGCTCTCTGATGAGCACAGTGAACTACTTTTTCCTCTACCATTTAATAGAAAGCTGTGTTAAAAAGCTCTTCACTGTGCAAATGAGTTTGAATTGCTGACAAATGCACACAAATTAGTGCTTCATCAATTGTATTTGCCACATTTCCAGCCTGCAACATTTTGCATGCCAAAGTCCCATCAACAGAAACACTGAAAGAGAAGTGAAGATCACAAAAAAATGAGAGTTCTCTGATTGTCCTCAACATAATTTTCCAAAGAAATACTTCTGGTTTTTTTGAAAACAAAAAAAAAAAAAAAAAGCCAAATTTAAGGATATGTTCACTCTGGTCAACAACTGGATTGAACTCCATTCACCAAATGTCCTTGAAAAGGGTTTTAAAGAAAAAATTCCCAGTGTTCATAACTAAGTATTAGGCTCAGAAATGGAAAGTTCATGATTTTAGCTGTATGCATCCAGTATAGTGGATTATTATTATTTAATATATACTTGGACATGAGGAAAAGTTTCTTTACTGAAAGAGTGGTGAAACATTGGAACAGGCTGCCCAGGGAAGTGGTTGAGTCCCCATCCCTGGAGGTATTTAAAAGACGTGTAGATGAGGCGCTTAGGGACATGGTTTAGTGGGCATGGTGGTGTTGGGTCAATGGTTGGACTCGATGATCTTAGAGGTCTTTTCCTACCTTAATGATTCTATTCTATGAATATAACCAGATTTCACAGAAATTTACAGTGGAACCCCTGCTAGTAGCTTTTTATGACTCATATCTTTTATAATCTCAACTGCAGTACAACCTCCTTTCCAGTTCATAAATATATAATCGTTCTTTACATATGTCTCCATTTACTTAAAGATACTCTGCAAACATATTGGATCTGTGGTGTCGCTACTGGTTTGTAATGTAATTTTTGAAACAAAATTTAGCTGGAAGTCAGAAAGTGAATCAGAGCCACATGCCTAGCCAGTCTTCAGTGAGCTATTGTTTAAGACATTCTGAGTCAATGACCTCTGATTTTGTTAAAGCAAAAGAAGATTTGAACTGAAAGATTCCCAAACAAGGACTGTATCTCAGATCTGACAGTGTCTTACGGGAGTGCATATAACCTGTGTTCTGATACACTTTTGACTCTGGTCAAAGGCAGAACTCCCACTGGCTTCAGGCTGTAAAATCTTGCTCTTTGCTGTCAGCAATACAGTTTTGTTAAAAGAGGCACTTCAGCCATACCAAAGCTAAAAGCAGTCTGATGTTGTCCAAAGAAAACACTGGTCTGCTATTTTTTTGGCTTTTTATTTGTTAAACTCAGAGCGGATATTGTTACTGCTATGAAAGAAACCCAGATACATTTTCACTAAATTTAAGCAGTAAATTTATAAAAACAAGATGTCTTCAACTTCGCTAACTATTCTAGCATGGGAGCTTTGTATGAATATTTAACAGCAAAGCATCTGAACTATTAGTGACACTTGTTTTCAATGAATTGTTTTTGACTTCAGAAGTTAAGTGAAGCGGGAACATGAGTCTCATGACTTTAAGGGGGATATTTTTGAATCTTTTTACACATACATAGGATTCTTGTCCAATAAAAAGTTTCTTCTGCTTCAGTCAAAATTTTAGCCATATGAATCCAGTGATCTCAAATGTAAAAAATTCCAGCCAGCACAAAATATTTATATGGTGACTAGAATAAAATGGAAGTTAAGATATCAGATCTGGCCCTGTTCTGATACTCAGCTGAATTGCTTCCTTTCTGTCGCATTTGAATTTAGGAAATTTATTAGCTTGTTAGTTTATTGTCACTCACTGAATAAAAAAAAGAATCTCTATTTCCATCACTTCAAAGACATCTTGTTCTGCAAAAAATTTAGTTCAGAAATACCAGAAAACACCTATTTAACCTTGGAAGGACATGAAAGTATCATTTTGGAGGGTTGTCGTATCCTGCAGAAATGTGGTGAGGCTTGTCTTTCATTACTCTCTGCTTAGGGCTTCCCGGGACAGTGGTCAAACAATTATACTATATATACTTTGAGCTAAGATGCTACCAAACTCTGCAGTATCAAAAATGAAGTATTGATATGTGGTTTGAAAACAAAGTATATCACACCCTTTCTACTGAACCTCCAAATGACTAGACTCTTGATCAGTCATATTTGCACACTTATTTTACCCCAAGAAACAGATAAACACTTCATTCAGTGAGAAATTGCACCAGCTGATGAGTCTGAAGGTGATCAACTCACAAAGCCTCACAATAGTAACAACCGCCTGAGAATTAAACTCAACTCTCATACCTGTATTGAATTAGAAAAAGAGTAGATTTTAACTTCAATCTGTAGCTTCCTATTGGATGTTCTGGTCTTTGAAAAAAATACATTAAAACAAAGTTATACAAGATAATTCCCCTCATATTTACAAATAAATCCAAATCGTCTATCACTAGGACATAAAACTGGCACATAAAATATTCAACAGGATATTTTGCACAGATTTACATATGACAATACTTAACAACATAATTCTCAAATAACGGTGTTGGGTTTTTTGCAACTTCTGAGGGCTTTAGGTGAGTATGTTTTGTGGTGTTGTTTCTTTTCTTTTGAATGATGTTCATAATTAGAGCTGGAAAAAAATTGCAAAGGATGGCTGTAAAATATTTGTTCCAAATATTAGCTACTAAGTTTCTTTGCAAGCGGTCATTTTCCTTCTCAAGGCACTGTCTACAAATACACATGAGAACATTGTACAGAACTTTTTTCATAATATAACCATTGTTTAGTTTCTGTGCAGATATAGTTAATAAACAAATATGAAAGACTTCTCTCCCACCTGGAACTCCACTAGCCTTTATTTCTTAAATAGTGCTTAGCTCAGATTATTACTATTATAGAGTACAGTACACAGTATTAGACAATGTATAGACACAACGAAGGGCACGATCCTTTTCTACAGGTAGCTTGGCTTGAAGCACGATAATGTAGGTGGTTGCTTTGAACAGCAAGAGCAACAGGAGCAGCAGCAGCAATGGCTGGGTACCCTACCAGCGCTATAAAGCACACTATGGAGAGGAACAGCCCTTGATCTACCCCAAATGCCTGAGCTGTTTAGAGCTGCATTAGCAACAGCTGATGAGTAAGCAGGTAAGATGACTACACTCAGCCTTTCAGGCTGACTAATGTGTTGCCTAAACATATAGGAGGAAGAGGAAAGTTCTGTGGAGGCTTGAGAGGTTCTTATAAAAGGTCTTCCTGTCAGGAAGTCTTATTTTTAATCAAAAAGAGTCACCTCTCCAGAACTTTACACTAAAGTTCAATAGTTTCATGTAGATTTTTTTTTCTCATCATAAACATGAAGAAGAACTTAATTCAAAATCATAAGTATTACTGAGTCAAGGTGAGCCCATATAAATGTTCCACTTTCCTTTCTTAAAAAGACAGAAGAAAAAGAATATAAAATGTTAATAACACTCAAACTGGTTGAAGAGATACAGAAAGTAAAAGTTAGCTGTAAAATGGCTACTTCAAGGCTGTAGCACTTCCATTGTGCAAAATATAAAGGGCAATTACCAAACCTTTCTGAAAAAAAATAGTGGGAATAACTCTTTGAGATGGAAGGGTAAGTACATAACAGGCAATTACAGGAAGATAGTGAAGATGAAACAGTTTTGTGATACAAGATTCTGCTAGATTTTATTTCTGAATTTATCCACAGAAACTTGTGTATAAGTAGTTTTTTCCTTCTTTTGTAGGATTTTAATACCTTTAATAAAAAGCAATTCTGAAAGGCTCTCCTCCCCTAATTCCATTATTTTAGGGTACCAAAATATAGAATTTAGCACACTGTATCAAATGTATCAAATTTATTTCAGCTTGTCATCTTATTTTCTTATAAACTTGTGGATGATACAGTTTACACAAAAATTAGGGCTTTTATCCACCTCATTTTGCAGACAGAGAATTTTCCAAATGTGAACAGTACTGCATTATAATTTACTATGTATATTGCAGAAGTACTTAATAGACTCCCTGTTAAACCAAATCCACACAATTCATGTTCAAGACAAAAAAAATGATCCTCCTATCCAGGAGTTTAACATACAAAAACATGTTGGATGCATGAAAACTCTTACTCCTATTAAGAGAGCATTAACACAGAAGAAAACTTACATACATTATATATATCAATTACTGACTATATTTGTAGATTATATGTATGTGGAAATGGTCCTCTAACACTGAAAAAAAATATTGTAGCACTATTTTGTAAGCCATACACTTTTTTTGTAAATTCCTCTATTCTGAGACTGCAAGATGAATCTGGGTCAAATCACACCACCATTATTGTCACCTTTTTCCAAGGTAGCAGGAGTGTGAAATTAAAAAGGCTAACACCATGTTATTCAAAAACACTCCAGAAAGTTCCTGAGATAAATTCACCATTCCTGTAACCTGGTACAACCAAGTTTAAGTTAACCAATTTTAAGTTAATTGACTTGAAGTAGGATATGTCAGAGCCAGATCTGAACCTTCATTTCCTCCTATATTGAATATTTAATTGTTGATCTTGCCTTCACAATTACAGTAGTATCTAGTGACTCATCTATGTTTGATACCATAAAGATAGTAATAATCATGTTACTAATAACAGTCACTCCCTTTTTTTTCCAGCCTACAGGAGACACAGTTTGTTTAAGCTACATGAGTTTGTTCAGTTTTTGTTTCTCTGTGTGTGGAAGAGAGAATTACTGTGTGTGAAAAGTGATTACTGAGGAAATTAATTGGAAGACACGGTACGTAGTTAGCTTTCAAATATTTAAGCCAGTAGTTAATTATTTACACTGCGTGGGTCAGGAAGATCCATTGACTAATGCAGATGCCGGTGAAAGCATAAGCCTAAAGCTTCTCATACCAATCTGGCAGCAACTGTTCCTACAGACTTCAACAGAAAAAGAAAAAACAAACCTATGATGGAATTAATAGTTTTTCTCAGAAACTGCTTATCAATTAATACAAAGTATTTTTCAGAATAGTCTGAAATATTGGGCAAAACTTCCTCCAAAGCTAGACCACCTTTATAGGGGTTGGTGAGAACTGGCTTCAGAAACTGGTGTCTAGCACAGATCATCTCTTAAATAAATCAAAGGTCAAGTTAGGACTTCATATTATTGCTCTTAGAAAAAATGTTCCCTTATTTTTATGGCATATTTATAAAAACAGAATCTGTACATTTATTAACCATAAAATGACAGTTGCTCTTACACCACCCAGCATGCTTAGACAATGCAAATACTGTGATAACACCTTTACACAGTAGAAAGGAAGTGAATAATTACAACCTATCAGACAGAATATAAGCATTCAAGTATCAGCTATCAGAAAGTGGGACTGAACATTCATGTGATTAAGAGTAAATTGCACTAGACATTTTAAAAAGATTTTTAAAAGCTGGAACTTTATAGCTTATATATTAATACACATGTACGTACAAAGGAAAAGAAAAAAACTAAAAGAAGTCATAGAAGAAATAACTGTGGGAAGGCATGGAAGAAGAGTCCAGACACAGATGGTTACAGTTTGTATTTATTCTCAAGGAAATATCACAAGGCAGCCCATCTGATGCTGAGGAAATAATGTATTTGGAAGCTAGCATATACTGTGTTTAAAAAGATCATCCATCCTGCCAGAAATGGAAATATTCTACATAGGAAGTACAGAGGCTGCGATTTGTGTGCAAGCTCTGCCACCTCGGCTGCTCTACTGCCTTCCTTTTGCTGAAGTGCCAGGGAAAGATAATGGCAGCCATTTCGGCTGCAGAGAGAGAGATGCAGCCGGGACTTCTAGTGCTAAAGAGGATAAAATTCCCTTTTGTGCAGTTCCAGCTATTTGATCTTCTTCCTAGCCCTTTCATTGGCATCTTTTTGGTTTTGTACCAAGTTCAGTCACTCGTTCTCTACTGTCAGACTGACGCCACAATAGCAATGTACTTATGTTGTTATCTGAACCACCGGAGCACCGAGGAGCTGTAATCGGGGAACTAGCTCCCTTTGCCACCGTACCCGCACAGCAGGGAGGACGGTTCCTGCTCTGGTTTACGAACTCTTTTTGTTTTCTCTCCTGCAAACAGTTCACCCCTGCGCCAAAGCTACATGTCACTCCTCAGTTCTTTTCATTTTTTTTACTTTTGCTTGTTTCCGAACTGAGACTTCCTTCTCTGAATCTTTCTTCACACTTTTATTTCAACTGACATAATGCATATTTTCCTAATCAAATGCAGAAAGCAATTACAAAAATCTTGAAAAATATTTGAATTCTTTAATCTTTAGAAGTTTTTTTTTCTTCAGTAAAAACAAATTACTAAATATTTTCCTGTTTTTTTTAATTAAATATTATCACTTTCCACTTTTCTTCCTTTCGTTTAAAAAATAGAAATAATACTTTTTAATTAAGATTAAGGAAATGTTTATATTCACAAAGCCACTATTATTAGTTCTATAGCACGTGATTGGTTTCATAACCAATTTATTCTGTTTATTTTGTACACTTTTAGGGATGAGGAGATTGTCTTTCTATCCATTGTAAGTAGACAGTATCTCTTCTGAAGAAAATCAGACTACTCACAGACTAGCCTACTGAATTTATTTCTACATTAAATACTTCAGAAGCACACAGAAATTTTCCTGAAAAAAAAAAATGACCAAACAATAAAAAACCCAACCAAACAAAAAAACCTCCAACCTCAAGAAGTCAGCAATGTTATTTTAGGTGTGCATAATTTAGTCCTGGTCAGTAATTCAAGGTACGACAGAACATAATTTCAATAAGCAAATGAAAGGTACCATTAAAATCATTACTTCCTCTGTCTTCGTGTTTGTAAAATCAACCCAGAAGTGATTTTTTGCAACTGTTTCAGTACATACAATAGCTAAAGCACCTTATCACAGTTGTAAAGTACATAATACTAGCAATGTTCCAAGGAAAATATTGGGCTTTCTGATCACTTAACATATGATAATAAGGGTACATTTTGGAACATGCCACTGTTATCTTGTGTATTTTAATAATGGCTTCCTCAGTTCAGTAGCTTGTTAAAACTCCTTAATACACTCTATCACAAAAGTTAGCAAAAAGAAGCAGTCTATTTTTGCCACAAAAATGGCAAAAAAAAATATTAACATAGAAAATTTCATGGGAAATTACACATAAAAATAATTCAAAAAAATCTTAAAGTGGTTTTGTATTGAACAAAACCCACACTTATTCTGTGACACTAAACTCACAGCCAAAGGTCATCTTGGAGTATTCATCTAAATTCTTTGGATTTGGTCCAAAACACTTCTGCAAGTAACAGTGTATTCAGGAATTTGAGTTTTATGGATCTTAGAATGAAGAATAAGTTTGAACTATTTAGTATCATACACTACCCTTCCAGAACGATAGGTAGCTCCTATTTAGAGGTTGATGGCTCTGTTAACAGCATGGCAATAAAAAGCATGTCTTTTACCTTAGAATCATAGAATCATAGAATCATTAAGGTTGGAAAAGACCTCTAAGATCATCAAGTCCAACCGTCAACCCAACACCACCATGCCCACTAAACCATGTCCCTAAGCGCCTCATCTACACGTCTCTTAAATACTTCCAGGGATGG
>NW_008795253.1:60501-64059 GCF_000699145.1 Aptenodytes forsteri | reverse complement strand
GCGCTGCATGGGGTTGTTGTGGCCGAAGTGCAGGACCCGGCACTTGGCCTTGTTGAATCTCATACATGAATCTTAGGAGTAGAGGGCTTTGCATTAACATCTATAAATCTTAAGTTCAGCTTCAGTGCTGTCATATCACTCAAATTTTATATATATACTTTTTTTTTAATATATATATACAACATCTACCTGTCTAAATGCGTAATGGATGGCTAGTTTATGATTAAGAGTATCTTCTTCAAAGTAACAACACAAAACTAGTTGCATCATTTCAAAAGTCTACTATTACTCTAGCTGGAGAAATAGTCAGCACCTGACCTCATGAAGGTCACGCTGAAAAATTTCAGCTCTTTATACTGAAACTTCAGGCTTGTCCCTCAGTTCACTATGTGTTTAAGGATCAGCATATACTCACGAGCTTTGTTGGATCAAGGCCCAGGTGCTCAGTATCATGAAGTACCAAACACCACGCTACACTATGAGATCACTTGCAGCAGCCCCATCGCTCCTCTCTGACTGCAGAGTGAGTTCTTGCAACAAAAGTTGTTTTGCATTAACAGTTTCTAATGTTTGCAGTCACATCTCTCTGTCTGTCTTTGTTTATTTTGCTAATCAAGTTTATTTGGCTTAGGAAGTTGTAAAAGCTATTCTCAAATAACTGAAGCTTGCTGATCTCTTTCCAGACATGAAACCCTAAATTTTATGTTTTCTTCTTTTGATTGTGAGGATGAATTTAATATTTTAAATCAATACTTTAGGACTATCTGCAAACTAGATGCCTTATCCAAACTCTGCTTAATCTTTCTAAGGAGTGTCTACCCTTTTTTTCGATAGCAACAAGCTCATTGGGTTCAAAGCTGTAATAATGAAAGGCATAATGGCTTGGTTTATTCAGCTTTGTAATCCTCTAAGGCAGTGCTGACTGAAGGTTGAATAAACACTGGGTTTATGATATTGGTAAACTCTTAGGAGATAAAAAATTGAGGATAAAATCTTCCCAAAACTAATCAGATATTAATATGCAATAAAATTAAGCAAATACTTTTTAAAATCCTTCAAAATAAAATTTGATTTCTGACTTATATTATTAACCCCTTAAATATAGGAAAATACAGAAATGACACAAATGGGCAGTTCTGTTTCCTAGATAGTCACTAATTACTTGGTTCAAGATAGTCTTGATAGTCTCACCGATAGTCTCAAGATATGACTGTGCTATGAGGTAATGGTGTATCACTGCAAGATGTGAACATACAGAGCTCTTTGAAAATTGCTTATCCATAATGATTATGCAGCATCTAGGGTATTGCAGTATAAATTATTGGGTTCAATCATCTGAACTAAAGCACAGCTTTAAGTAATCATTTTATACATAGCTGTGTGACACCAGCTGAGCCTAACTGCCTTCAGTCACCACTTTTAACATTAGCAGTTAAGCCATCTTAAGGAAGCTAAGACATTCAGAAAATAAACTTTATCTGAACCCTCTGTTGCTCCCAGGAAAAAGCCATTTGAATTTTAATGCTCTCATTCACAGACTGTCTAGATCCACCCAGTTTTATTTCACAGTTCTGTGGTCTGTATCAGACCTTTCTGGCAACCACTACTTACTGCAAAAATGGAGTCTCAAGGCATCATACATGTATCTTAGACAAATTATTAATAACCTAACAGAAATAATGTTTTCCACCATTTCAAAAGCCTAGTAAAAACTTTCTGCCATGCCTTTTGCACTTCTGTTATTATTGACACACATATTTTTTTTGTTACTGAGAGGCGTGGCCAATACACTGGTACAGGGCTCCCTTATCAAAGCAGTCTCAGCCTCCTTGCATTTCTCCATGCTTGGATACATCAGGAAATCCTGTGTTTATCCTCACTTCTGAACAAAACAGAATTGGAGCTCTGTTTAAAACCACTCCTGGACCAGAATTTAGCATCTTGGATGTAAATTTTGAAATTTTCCTTGCAGCTCTTTCTATACAAGATCATCAACATGTAATCTTTCTTCTTTGGACTTAGCTTGAACCTTAGAAAATAATTCCATTATCATTAGTACCATATCTGTGCACCAACCTTGCCACCCAGAAGTACAAATTTGGCACATTTATTTTAGATTACTCATAGAACACGATACAGAGTTTGTATCAGCTTGATGCCTTTGTCATGTCTTTTATAGTTCAAGCTGCCATGACAAAGTTAACCCCAAAACCTTTTAAAAGTATTTGAGCATACAGACTGTGTTTAACATTGACATGTTGAATGGCAACAGATTTGATTCAATATTAAAATCTACATATTTAAAAATGTTGAACTATGGCAGAAATATGATTACAGCTCAAGGTTACCTTAAAAAGAATGTGTCTAGTATCTGCAAGGTATAAAAATAAGAATATTTCTGAGATTTTAACCTGAATATCTTCAATTCTGGAGTGTCCAATCAACACCAGTTCAGTATAGCAAAGACTAAAGAAGAAAATGGACCCTGCAAGCAGCCATAGGATGGAGGAACTATGACTTCTCAGGGCTCCAGTTTACAATATGGGGTAGGGACTATCCAGAAAAACAAGTCCTCTTCACATCTTCAAATCCCTGAAAGCACTAGCAAAATTTTAATGAGATCTGGATGTCTAACCTTTCTAGATCACCTTGAAAGATTCAGCTTTCATCTTTAATGTTTTTCTCTCATTTCTTGTAACAAAATTCACCTGCCGAAGACCATAAATTCTCCTAAAGACCTACCATCATGACTTTAAACTCACTGTCCACTTTCAAATCTGTCTGAAAGCTGCAGGCAGGTTGCTTTGTAATGGTAGGCTTTACGATGGATCAACTGTAGTTTGCCTCTGCCATTCTGCGCTGGAATAGGCACCACCTCTTCTTCCACAGCCAACATAAATAATGCATCCTGTACTCTAGTGATTTTGACAATACCAAAACAATGTGGTGAAGCCTGGATCCAAATCTGCACTGCCAAATGTTCCAGCACGTCACAGATCCAGGCATAACCAGACTTTCAGATACCTTTTGAGGCATAAATGTGACCCAGCAATCCCTGGCTATTACACCATTTACTAAAATGATTGCTTCATTTTTGGTTTTATACTGTTTTCATTTTGTGCACCTTTTTTTTTAATAGTAAATAGTTTCTTGATAATTTAAATCTGTCTTGGAGCACTCTTGGTGGGCTTCTGGTCTTGTGCCTATTATTTGACCTCAGTGGTTAGCCCAGTCAGAAGTGAAAACCTTTTTGAGAGAGCAGAATTTTTAAAATGCAGCAGAAGATAATACCATTTCCCCATTATTTCCCCTTTTTGCTTGTTCAAGAACAAGTATCCTAATAAGATTCGACCTACAACTTAGTAGGCGATTCTCCTCTGAGAGGTACGAGGCTTGCCAAGCTGGTGAAGAGGGCTTTAAACTAGAGATGCTGAGGGAGGGGAACCTCAGTCCATCCCACTCCTACCAGTTTGATGCCAGGGCCAGCAATAGATGCCCAGAGCCTGGAGAAGGAACACAGGTCAGCAGGAGAGCGCCTGAAGAGCAGCACAAAGGAAC
>NW_008795253.1:17605-58015 GCF_000699145.1 Aptenodytes forsteri | reverse complement strand
AAACCTCCAAGGTCAGGTTGGACGGGGCTCTGAGCAAGCTGATTTATTTGAAGATGTCCCTGCCCGCGGCAGGGGGGGTGGACTAGATGACCTTTAGAGGTCCCTTCAACCCAAACTACTATTCTATGATTCTATGATTCTGTACAACTTGCTGAAGTCAACAGGCATCTTTCCATTAATTTTAGAAAGCTTTAGATGAGGTTTAGAAAAACCAGTAGGGATCAGATGGTACTGATCAGTTTTCTTTTATTCTGTTTATATTAATCAGTACCAGAAAAAAATATCATAAATGTTATTGCAGTGTTACAGGGATAAACTGATACTTGATTTGACTGTTATGGGAGGCCAATTACAGAGCAGTAATTCTAGATTCTGGATATGAAAGATATGAATATTAACTGCCCATGAGAGCATCTGTTCTCCCTCTGTGATGTTTTTGTTCCAACTGCTGGTGAATGCTCTGTATCAAAAACCACACAATCTTTTAAGGCCTTCGTATATATACAAAGGGGATTTTTGAAAAATATTCACTGTTAATGATACTGAGATTAGCAAGGATGAAATCTTTTTAGAACTTTATTTTGCACTAGTCTCTAGAAACAGACCTGGAATCAATTCATGGCTTTGTTAGGCTGTTAGACTCTTGATATAGATTTTTTTTTTTTAATTAAAAAAAGGGATTTTTACATGATATGTGGTTAGAGTGGTATGCTATTAAAAGTAAAATTTTCATCCTTGGATCACTCTGTTTAAAATAAAGGCAACAGGTAAATCAAGAGGAAGATGTAAATGTGAAACTAAAGGGTTTTAATTTTTTTTCTATTAAATGTTTTACTCATCTATACTTAAGAACCCTTGGTCTCCCAATACGTTTTTAGAAAGAGAATTGAATGCCCGGTGATATAAATAGTGTCTTTTTCTCTGTGAGAAAGAATTTCAGTTTCATTGTACCAATGCTATTAAGATACTATTTGATGTATACCTCTCAGCACAAACAAGTGGTGCGGCACCTATGAGATCAGAGTTAAGGAAATATTTGTGAGAACAGCTTATTTATCTGTGTCCATCCATACAGTAATAATAAGGAAACAGGGTTTGATCTGGATTTCACTGAGATTATTGTGAGTCTTCCATTGACATTAATGTACTTTGTAAGAAGTCCATGATAATAACCATTACGGTACATTAACAGATCAGCTTTCAGTGCAAAGGATCCCCAAGCATATTGCAAACAAACTATAAGTGTAGGTACCCTTCAAACATATTCTAAAAGCGTATGAAACTTTACAAGAACCATAGAAAATAGACTACTTGAAAATGCAGAAGGAAATAAGTGTGTAGTGGATACTCAAACTGGAGCTGTCAGGACAGTGGAATTAATGCAGTTTTGATCTGCTCTTTGAATGCCAGAACTTTAAGGAATTTTTGTATCTGGTCTTGGACTCATCTTTTGTGAACAGTTACATGTGCAAATAGCGCAGAGCAGCTTTTAAAGGAACAGAATGAACAAGTCTAACTGCAGGTCTCAAGCCTTTCTAGAAATGATAAGTTACACAAATAAAGAAGGAAAATATTCTGTATGAGGTTTGGGTTTAGGGCTTTTCTTTCAGTTTGATGGAAAATTGCTGTATGTTTCATGTATGCTCTCTAAAAACTGGAATTTGGGAAAAAATTCAGATGCACTCTGATGAGGACCCCAGCATGACAGAGTTCCTGCGGACTGTGGAGTACTCTCCCCTCGGAGGTAGGATGCCTGGGGAGAAAAAACTCAGTGCACACTAGAGTCAATCTTACCCGTTTCTTGCCTGCTCAATTTTATGTGGCCTGTTTTATTCTAAGGTGTGGGGGAAAAATCTCGTCCTGCAGTGTTCAAAAGGTAGGAGACATGAACCTGCTTGTGAACCCTACAGACAGAAATTAGGTAGGGGCTTAAAAGTAATGGGGAAGGTTGTTAGAAACTACTGAATTCCTTCAGGCATTTCCCACTCTCCCTCTGAGGATGTCTGTAACTGGCACTGTTACCCACGTACTGACTCATGATTGCTGTATTTCCATGAGCTCCTGTTGGTGTTGTCATTTAAATACTGATATAACTAAGAGGACTACACCATATGGTGGCATTGCTGCACTGGGTACTGTTAAATACAGAAGTGACGTGAATTGCACGTATAAAGCCGTATTTTTAGTATTCAGAATGACAACGTAGGCTAGATTTTTCCAAAACTCTTGGTTCTCATCAGGGTATCAAAACAAGGGCCAGATTCTCAAGTTTTCAACTTGCAGCTGCTTGTACTGGGACACTAATCATTAGATTTTTCAGAAGAGTTTTCAGTCAAAAGTACTATGACCTTTTGATTATGTTAATCTGCTATGCAAACAAGTGTTGAGATGCTGAGGTTTCCCTATGGACTGGAGATTTTTATTTCACCTAAATCTAACAACTCATGGAGTCAGCTGGGCTTGTTCTTACTCTCCTCATTTAAATCTGCATAACTCCATGGGCTTTCTGAAGTTTCTCCTTAATACACTGATGTAAGAGGAGAATCAATTCCATATGTGGAAAACCTTCTAAGGGAGCACAAAGACCAATGTGATCCTGATGTGAATGAGATTACAAATTCCTGGCTACTAGCTCTGGTTACTTCACTTAACTGAGTGGTAATTTCTTCAGTAAACATTGTTAAAAATGGAATTCTGTTTGTCTATACATGCAATTATTACATGTGACTAGATCTAAACAAGAGAAAAAGGATACACATGAAATAAAATATTTGCCTAGTTGGTACTTTGAAAGTATGTGATTTTACTTACCAATGTACATGCAAACTTAGTCCTCCCTAAATTATCAAAATAAGAATGTGACCAGTGCAGGTATTGTAACATTTAGGATAAACTTATGATCCTTAGCTCGAAAGTTAATTTCAGAATCTATCAATATTTTTCAGATCCATCTGATTCTTTTCTCATAACATCAGTAACTGGTTACACTACCCATAGTATTTGGTCATAGTACAGCTGATGCTCCTGTAATGTGGTGTTACTGGCTTCTGCTAAAGCCCTTCTACTAAACAACTGGGATATTTTTATGTGTTGCTCTATGTGACACGCCATGACTCCAGTCATCATTTCTCATGCTAACTACTGTGACTTCTTTTTCTCTTGTGTACTGGGAATACACATCAACCTCCACCATTTTTAGAAAGATAGTCCTGGTATATGACTTGGAATATCATAAAATCATACAGAATGGTTTAGGTTGGAAGCGACCTTTAAATACTATCTAGTCCAACCTCCCTGTGACTTCTTTTTCTCTTGTGTACTGGGAATACACATCAACCTCCACCATTTTTAGAAAGATAGTCCTGGTATATGACTTGGAATATCATAAAATCATACAGAATGGTTTAGGTTGGAAGCGACCTTTAAATACTATCTAGTTCCAACCTCCCTGCCGTGGGCAGGGACATCTTCCACTAGATTAGGTTGTTCAAAGCCCCATCCAACCTGACCTTGAACACTATCCTCCTTTTTGAACTTGCTGCTGGCTCTTGTATTATGTGGTAGTTCTTATCTTGACTTAGCCCTTCTGTCCCCCTAGTACTGTCTGCTTTGTCTCCTCCCTTGCCAAACACTGCAGTCGGTTAATGATACCCATCTTGCACACACATGGCTTGTTTTCCCCTAAAGGCATACATGATTTCTTTAAATAGACATACTTTCTTTTGCATTCACTTTTCAGGCATTTCAGCTGGGGGATTTCCAGGAATGTAGCCCAGAATGGAAGCCATCTTGTATGATAGTAATTGAAAAGTATCATGAATTTTTTTCTGTAAATGACTCTAATTCTAATTACAAGATAGCTGAGACATTTAAATATGCTTATTTCCCTCCTTTCTTTCCTAGTTTATATCTCCTCTCAAGACAATGCAGTATTTCTGACAAATGGAATTCATTTTGAAAATGTGATTGAGGAAAGTGTAACACTGAGGTAATGTTATAAAAGATAAAAGAGTTTATCAGCTATGCATAATAATCAGAACTGAAAGAAGAGTGTATATATTCAAAGCATGAGGGGCAATCCTTGAGCAAATCTAAGAAGTGTCACTGACTTCAGTAGGACTTTTGAGGCTCAGCATGTTAGTCCAGTCTATACACCGTACCTAACAAGTGGCAATGTTTGCAATGAGTATTCAAAAGATATTTTTATATCAAAGTCAGGTGTAACTGTAACTTCTCCCTTACAGGGTGTGAAGACAAAAACTGTAATTGTCCTTCCACTTTTAGGTGTTCCACAGTGGTACAACCCATTGATGTCCAAGTAGCAGAAAACAAAGGAAAAACACACCTTGCATCTTTTTATCATTTGAATGAAAACTTATGCAGATAGGAAGCAGTTTAATTTCTTTCAACAGTTCCTGAAAGCAACTTTCATAAACACTAGTTATTGTTTTGTCTTCCTGAACCCACTGTTAGGAGCAAACACTATTCATTTTGGTGTTAGTTTTTAATTTGTCCTGGGAACTTTAGGTTTCACAGAAATGGCATAGTCACCGTGAAATAATAAGGTACACTTCCAGAAAACATTCTTCTCTTTAATCTGCAGATTGTGTGTGATTAAAGGCAAGAAAGGCAGTAAAATAATTGTCTAGGGAGATTTTATGCATGTATAAATGTGCCTGGAGAACTGGGAAGGGCTTGGTTTAAGAAATTGTTTAAATGTTAAACAAATGTCTGTCTTTGTTTAAATCCTATTCTGGGGTTTGGTGCAAATAGAGAGAAAAGTAAAAGTCATTATTGTCTTCCATTGATGTAAATGATGAGTTACATTGGTATCCCTGTGAAACCAGTGAAATGAAAGGAAAATTGCAACATTTCATCTGCTAATATATTTGTGAAAGATGGTAATTGTACCTGTGCAGCTGAAGGTCATACCTCTCTGCCCTACTTCAAAACTTATTTCCTGCTCTTTTCTCTTACAGTATGAATCCAAATAATTAATAAGATTTAAGAAAACTATGCGCAGAAGCAGTATAAAACATGGGAACTGGGCATACGTGTGCATGTAAAGAAACCAAAAATACAGCTAAGAGCTTAAAGGTTTGCATATGCAAATATGCACAGGCTGTGAGTGAGTCTGTGCAGGTTTGCATTAAAGCACGGAGTAAAGTATTAGCATACTTCTCCTCTGATAAAGGCTAACTAGAAATGCAGGCTGTGCAGCCTCTGTTCCTTCTGTTGTCCTGCAGATCTATGGATAGGTTATTAGCAGAGCTAATCATACTTAAAAACTCCAAGTTCCTCTCTGACTGGCTGAGAGCAGGTGCTCATGAGACACCTCCTACTCTTTTAAGGTGTCATGTAGCAGCTATCTTTGTTGCCACATCCCTAGGTTTTTGTCATATTCTTTATAGCCCCACTTCCTGGAGCAATGAGAAGCTTCATTTTCCTTAAAAAGGAAGTGTCCAATGCTACAAGGATTGTGGAAAAACTTAAAGACCTAACCTGACCGGATTAAAAAACCCCAATAGCAAGACATAAGAACCAGCATATTTGCTCTCACTAAAAATCTCTTGACCTTTTAAACTGGCTCATTATTTTTGAAATATTTTTGAGCTTTGCTCAAAATATACTTGAGTTTGCTAGTGGTGGACTTGCATTTTTGGACCTTTGTATTGTTATTATTCCTGCTGTAGAGGCACCTGAATGAGGAACTACTAAAACCTATCTAAGCTGATCAACCACCTGTTGGCGGGAAGTTAATGGGCAAAGGTACTCTTGGTACCATTTTACCGAGCCTATCGAGAACATTGTGTTAAATAGCACAGATATTTACAGCATGATCAAATAACATCAAAGCGTGACTAATGCTCCCAAAATAGGTAGGAAGGTTTTGCTTTCTTCTTTCCCTCCCATTCCATTCCACCACTTTTCAGATAGATTCCAGTTCTCTTTTTTTACTTTATTATGTGGAAATAATCTCTATTCTTGGCTCAGGTTCTATTAGTGAAGGTTTGAAGTGGTTATTGAAAAGAAGGGGAAAAAATCTTGAAAGAGCAAGAATATTTTTTGAAAGAACCTTCCCTTCAAACTGGGGTAAAGTTACAAAATGTAAGGGCAAAAGAGATGCCATACTGAGTCAGACCATTAGCCCATTCGGGCCAGTACTCTGTCTCTAACAGAGGTAATAAGAGGTGCTATTTTGGGAGAGTAATGGTGATTAGCTTCAGTCCCTTCCTCTTAGTGACTTCCAGCATCCAAAATCTCTGTATTAGTGAAGTTAGAAAGCATGTCCCTGCCTTTTCCTTTTAGTGTCTGTCTCTAGACTGGATTTCCATTACTTTCCTTATGATTCATTTATGATCCTGCTGGTATTATTTGTCTCTATAACCTCCTTTTGCAAGAAATTCTGTAGCTTTCACTAACAAACCAAGTCCTCTACCCACTGTGTAAAAAGGTACTTTCTATTGTCTGGTTTAAACTTACCTTCTCTTGGCTTCAGTTACTGCTCACTCATCTAGTACGGTGGGGTTTGGTGAATAACAATTCCACATACACCTTATTCACCACCTTGTAGATTTTGCAAACCTTGGTCATACTCTGTTTTCTCCTTTCCAAACTGAAGAGTCCTAGACCCCTTAGTGTCTCCTTGTAAGGCAATTGCTTTACTTCCTTACTCATTTTAGTTGCCCTTCTCTGTACTTTCTCTAACTCCACTGACTTTTCTGAGATACAGAGACCAGAAATACACACAGTATTCAGGATATGGGCACATTGATGTTTCAAATAGTAGCGAAATAATACTTTTTGTTTTGTTCTCAATACTTTTCCTGATGATGCCATTCCTTGTTGAACAGATAATTGCAGGCAGCTGTCAATGATGAATGAAATCTCTCTCCTGAGTTGTACCTGCCATTTCTGAGTTCAGCATCATGTAAACATGATTTGAATTATTTTTCCTGCCTTACAGTTATCTACTCCGAAGCTTATCCATTGCTTTTTTTCCTACTCACTCACTGAGGTCCTTTTGATGATCCTCACCACCAGCATGGTATTTCACTACCGAAAATAATTTACTATCACCTGTGAAATCGGAGATTTCACAATTCACTCCCTTTTCCAGGTTACTGATTATGATCTTGAATAAAGCTGGTCCCAATACTACGTCATTAGTGACCCCTCTACCAACTCTTGGCCTCTACAGAAGTGACCATACTCAGACAACTTGATCCCCTTTATCCACACATTCACTGGCACATGCAGTAAACCAGAATGCTGAGAACCCCACCAGGCCAGTGAGGCAGGACTTACCCTTACAGGAACCTCCCCAATAAACCATCTTTATTCATGTACTCAGCGACCTTTTATTTATCACAGACTCTACAGCCTTGTCAGGGGTGGAGGGCAGATTCACCAGATTGTAGGTCCCAGGACCTGCCCATCCAGACCCCTATTTGAGGATGGGCTTGCTAAACTACCACTTCTCTGGCACAGTAGGCTGCACACCTTTATAAGGTACTCTTCAAATTCTCTTTTATTCCTCTTAATTTTGTGTTTATTTTTCTACTTGCCATGTATTACAGGCTTTGCTTTCTTCTCCTTTGTGCAGGCCTCCCATTTTTTAACTGCCATTCTTTTCCCTAAGATAGTAACCTTTTCCGTTTCCCATCATTTGCTATGATAGCTTTTCCCTTGAGCCTTGAAGAGATTTCATTTGATGACTTCATTTTCTCCTGGAATTGCAGTACACAGTTTAACTGGGCTTGCAATACATACTCCAGGCTCTTGCTTGTTGAACTATTCCTTACAAGATTTTTTGGTTGGCTGGTTGAATTTTTTATTCGTTGGGGTTTTTTACTACCTGTCTCTTTTTTAATCTAGTGCTCTTTCTTGAAACTGAGTATCTGTCTGCTGGATTTATTTGCCTTTTTCTCTCGTGATACAAAGATTAACTTCAACTATATTGTGATCACTGTTACAGAGAGGCTCACCCACTAGTAACTCTTGAGTGAGGTCCTGTGCACCACTCGAGACTGAGTTCAGGATAATGTCTGGGGTTTTTCCCCAGGTTCTGAGACAAGCTGATATAGGAAGGAGTTTTTAATTGCATTAAAATTTTTCTTCCTACATCTCATCCTGATGAAACACTGAACTATATCTAGATAGTTAAAATCTACTATCATTTTACCTATCTTAACTGCAGCTTCTTCAGTTTCACTTTTTTTGTCATGATTGGGGTGGAGGGCTTGATAATCCTAATGCTACATTTTTACTACTAAATGGCTTGATTTCACTCATACAGTGAAATCTTACACTCAGTGCTCTTTTTTGCCCACAATATTATACTGTATTTGAACTTTGTATTATCCTTCCCGTACTGTGCCTCTCCCATACCCTAATATCCTATCTATACTTTCTATAAAATTGATGCCCTAGTGTCATAATAACCTTGTTTACCTCCCTTCAACCAGTCTCTGTGATGTGTCTTCTGTTAGGTTTGCCACTGGTGCCAACTATTCCAATTTTTCTATCTTATTTTTTAGGCTTCTACTATTGCTGTAGAAGCATCTATAATTTTTGGCCTTGCTTGGTATTGCACATGCTACTCAGCTGGCACTGTAACCAATCTGATTTGCATTCTCTGTTTATCACAATTCTTTATTTATGTCCTTCCTGGCCTTTTTGGAGGTGCATTGAACATTAACCACATCCTCTTTGAGGATTGCATCAGGCTGAACCAAGTGCTCCTCAATGCCTGTCAGCTTTCCCTCTGCTTCTAGTTTAGATAATCCTCTATGATCTTTTTAATATTCAGTGCCAGCAGCCATACTCCATTTTGGTTAAAGTTAAGCCTATTTTTCTAGGATACAACATTCCCAAAACATTTACCAGTTCCTAGCACAAACAACACCTTTGAGTCAACCTTCTACACCTTTGAGTCAACCATGACCTGAGGCTCTGGACTTCTGCCCATCTCGTGGGCCTTACACTGGAATTGGCAGTATTTCAGAGCAGAGAGGTCACAGAGGCCCGTCTCCTGCCCAGCAGCTTGCATTTGCCATAAAGGCTGTTTCTCCTGAACATCCTCATGTCGGTGGTACCAACACAGACCAAGACCAGTGGCTCTTTCCCTGCTCCTCAAACGAACCTAATCAAAGTAAACTAAGACCTTGTGAGGTCTGCTGCCTTTGCACCCCACAGGCAAAATACTATGTGATCATTTCCAGTGCTGCAAACTCAGCTATGCACATGCCTATGAAGCAAGTCTCCTGTTCCCACCACCTGCTTCTCCCAGCCCCGAAGACCCCGCAGTGCAGGAGCATCCGCAGCACAGGAAGACATCGTGGCACCAGCTGAGTGCTGGATCTGATCCGAGAGCCCTCTTGCCCTGAGACTTGCATCCTCCTCAGCAACAGGAGGCTCTGAGTGGAAGCAGGGACGTCCCCGTGGGCCTCATTTGTGAACCTCTCTGACTCTCCTAACTGCTCCTGTTCAGCTTCTCTCAGCTCAGGAGAACAGCCCTGTTCTCTCAGGGCCAGGAGGGCTGTGCGTCATGTCCACATGTAAAACTTGCCCCCTGGGAAGACACTCTCACCTGCTGTACCCAGTGCAATGGGTGAGGGAGCCCCCAGCCTATTGCCGGGCTTCTGTTTGCACCTTGAGCTTGAAACATGGCTGTTATCTGAAAGCATACAGTAATTTAGCTTCTCTTCTGATTAGATAATGAAGATTATATTCTCCTCTTAATCTATTTTACCCTTATTAAGCTAGTTAACAACAAAGTCAAATCTGGCCTAACTGTGACCTACCCTGCTTACTTGCCTTCCAGGAGCCATCCTGACATGCCGTCAGAATTGCTGAAGGGACTGCCATTGCTCTCTTCATTTCACTGTCATTTACAGAGGAAAAATTGATGTAAAATATTTCCTCATCCTGATGTGAAAAGATTTTATTTCTATATACTTTGCATGGGTGTGTACAATTACTCAACATGTAAAGAATTACTGAATTAGACCTAGGGTGTTTACATCCTTTTTTCTAATTTTTGCTCTAATCTTATTTCCTGCATGAATTTATTTTCCCAGCAGACTCATTCAAAGCAGAAAAATTCTGATTTTGTTTTAATACGTATTAAGAGTACAGATCAGAAGAATCTGATTTTTTCATTCCATTTAATTAATTTAGCATTTAATGTTACATGATATCTGTGAATTTGCATCGGTCTACCTCAAATGTAACAGATTATTTTTTTAAACTATATGAATGGTTTATACATTTCATTCATGGCTGTATCCTCAACTGCAACAAACCGATGTCTTGTCATTACATGATTGCTGCTCACTGAGGATTTGGCTCTGCAATTTTAAACAAAAAGTCTCTTCACCAATGACAGCAAGCCACTTCAGGACATGTATAAATCAGCTGCTGGTGAAGTATTTTACCAGCCAAAAGAATGTAGCTTGAGGCCTTCACTTTCAGGTATACACAATGGCTCAGATACCTAAAAGTTAGATGTCTAGTCAAAACCAGGTATCTAACCTTACTTCATAGTAATGGTGACAAATAGTCAGGATTAATTGTCTTCTGGAATTGCTGGGTTTAGATGCTTATCTCAGGAAAAAAAAGAAAAGGAAACTGGCAATGTCTCCAGACCTGTTAGAGCAATACGAGAAATGAAGAGAACTAACAGCAACATGCTAGAGATGATATCTGTAAATAGAGAGAACTGCTGTGGTGAATTCAGACAATGAAAAAGAATAAGAAAGGATGGAGTACTAAAGATAAGCTTCAGATCATCAGATCATGGCTATAACAATTTTCTTTCTTAAAGGACCATGCCAGTCTACACCACACGTGACTAGAGCAAAAAAGACAACAAGAGAAAAAAAAGGGGTGAGGAGACGACACGAGGAAATGATAGACTTTTGTAATTATATGGCACAATTACAAATTTTCAGTTTTCAAGGGTCACCCCCTGTGTGATGGTTATTCTGGATGAGTACATCCTGAGGCACATCCTATCAAGTTCCTAGCTCAGGTCAACAGCTTGAACAAAATAATGTTAATATCTACCTTTCTTCTGCAAGCTGTGATTTTCGCTCTGTAATTTCTTTTAAAAAGCTCTTTAGCAATAAGAGAAAGCCACTTCAGGACAATTACAAATCAGTTGCTGATGCACTTTTTTAGTAGCTGTATTATCTTTCTCTGACGCTTCACATTTGGTCTGACTTAACAGCTCAACACGCTCAGAGACAAATTGGGAATATATTTCAAGACTCAACACAGTGTTACTGAGTAGATGTAATTTCAGGCACGTAAGCATGAGAACGAAGCAGCAACATTTTTCATGACTAACCTTTAGCAACTTAAAACAACTCCATAGGGATCAAAGACTGTAATGAAGACAGAGTCACTGGGGATGACCAGCTCTCCGGAGATGGCACTAACCTCACTCTGCATTATCCCAAGTCAGTGCATTACAGACCAACAAAGCTTTGGGGGCTGGGGAGATTAACTTCAGGAACCCTGCACAGAAATTCAGAGAAGAAAACAGTCATGGGGAAGACAAAGGGAAATCAAGAAAATGAAAAGAACATGGCTAAATAACTCCACAGAGCAAAATCATCCCCTGACACAGGGCTGAAAGGCCCTTGGCATTTGCAGAACTGTCAATTCCTGTCCTGTGCTGACATTCCTTTTCCATTATATGCAGTTTTCCTCAAGAAAAATTTGGATAAAAATTTCAGGAACTTCCACGTTCAGAAGATGTGGAATTACCTGATCCCATTGGTACAGTCATTGCACAGAGGTCAATGAGAGAGAGAACAGTCCTTAAAAGAGGACACTTAAAGGTATATTTGTTAGTGTAAACAGAAAATAAACATTTCTACATTCATTACAGCCATAGTGTGTTTTTATTGCTGTTGCTATGTAAAAATGCACTTAAGACAACCTGCCATGATTTCCTGAGAATGCATTTTCAAATATATATTTTAACTACATGCTTTTAATTTTTAAGACACTATAAGGCATCTTAGGTTACATTAAAAATACTGCAGAGATTTCCAGCATGAGGTTAAAAAGCTGGGCAAAGTACTCTATAAACGTCATCAAGCTCAAAGCCGAGTGGGGATCAAAATAAACTTGCATCTGAACATTTCACATAAAGGTGAAGAAAACCAATTTAAAACATTCCTTCCACTATTAATTCCTGAGAGTTACAAAAAAGCCTTGAAGTCTTTTAGCTAAAGATTCAATTAAGGACTGATGTAGTGTTGTCAGGTAATAAGCTCTCCTGATCATTCACAAATAGGTCTCTTCCACTGATGCTTCTTGCACTACCAGAGAAAAGGGGAGGAAACATTGTCCCTCCACCTCACCTTTCTCCCTGAGAACATCAGGTACAGAGGGGGACAGGGTGAGAGCCATCACATGGGTAGGTATTGCCCAGGAGAAAAACCTTCCCTTCAGCACTACAGCAAAGCTGAAAGAAGCAGGAACACAGTGCCAATCCACCCTGAGGTCATGAACATGGGAGCTGCCCTGTACACAGGACGAGAGCAAGAGTGTCACAGTTTTGCCTGGGAGGAGTGTTTCCAGGAGGAGCTGCATAAATCTGCAGTCTTAAAAGGGCTATAGCAAGAACACAGTTGTGTTGCATTTGGAAGAAAGATTTTTTTCCTTTTTAAAAAAAGAAAGCTGTCTCTACAATTGAATTAGAAACTACAGGCACTTTGTTTTTCCTTTGAATAATAGATCTCATGACACACATGGTTGACACAGGAGACTGGCATGTTGATCAAAGTCAGAGCAGCAATTTGTACAGTGGGGTAGAGCAAGGCGCTGGGAGATACCCCCTTTTGCTCAATTAAAAGTTCAGTCCAGTCTATATCTCCAAGATACTTGGGATTAGTTTCGCTAACACATTACTACTTTATTTTCTTCCTAAAAGAGAAATCACAAGGCAGAAAGAAATAATATTCTCTGTAAAAAAGAGGCTCTTTCCCTTCCTTTTGCTTCAAACAAGGTGAGTAAATGGATTTAGGTTTTAAAATAATACAGAGGGAATAGAATGAGCATTTTCTAGGGCAAAGACTGTACCACTGAAAGGAGTTCACTGGCTAGAAGCAAAACAATGGGGAAAAAAACAATGGGGGGAAAAAAAGCGCATGAGTTTCGTTATCTAAACCTTGAATCAAAATGCGCCAGAATCTGGCATCCATCCACACACTGAATGGTTCCCTAAGGAGCAGTCCTATACTGAAGCAAGGTGAAATGAGGCAGCACCAGCTGCTGAAATGGAGTTTGCACAATGAATAATTCTTAAGAAAACTGCTTGCTGTGGGGGAGGGAATGGTGTGTTCCTGGCATTATTTTTTTATAATAAATGCAAAAATTTGAAATAACACATTTTCCCTTCAAGAAAACTTTGCACATAATGCAAGCACTTATATGACTCATATATTATAGCAGAAAAGTAAGGTGTTTTTTTTTCCTACTTTAAGGTTTTGGTGCCAAAATTTTAGCTGAATGAGATGATAGTAATTTTTTTCCCAAATTCCATGCAGAGTTTTTGCTGATGACTTTTCCTGGTGATCTCCAATAAGGAAATTACAAGAAGAATGGTGAGCCTAGAATGCTATATAATGAGCTAATGGACATTTATTATCCTTGACATAAATATGACGTTACTTCACTTTGTTAATAGAACCAGTTTCTTTGTCCTGTTATGTTAAAACAAACGAGAATCAGGTAAAGTTCTGAATACAAATAGCAAATTTTCGGTTAAGAATTTCCAGCAATTTAAAGACATGCATGAAGTTGCATCTGAGAATATTTAGACTGCTGGGGAAGCTAAAGCAAACCGAAAGCAAAAACTGAGGCCAATCCACTTGTATGCTAAGACCAAGGAAGAGCAAAAAGGTCTCTGTGCAAATTCTCATTAATTCAAATCAGGATGAACTGGTACCCTTTGATGGATAATGATCTGAACAGAAGACTGCAAGAACAGAACAAAAGGAAATAAGTAAAAATATCAACCTTTGAAATCATCAAAACACACACTCAAGACAAACATACTGCTGAACCCAGCAAATGCTGAGCTGGTGGAAAACACAACCAAAGTTATAAGGGGATATCTCCTAGGACATCTGCTTTTTCTTCTTCTTCAAAGAAGATTTTATCTGAACAGGAGTGGAAAAGCTTTGCAGGCAAGAGATAAAACACACTAGTAACCAGAGTTTAAACTAGATCGTGAAATGAAATGGATTAGAATTTGTGACAAAAGTAGTAATCGGCCTGGGAACAGCATTAAAAATGCCTAGACCTATATGCTTCTGAAACAGAAAATTCTTAACTCTGAAATTTGTTTCCACCTCACATCAAGCAGGTCCACTGAAATCCAAGGGCCTAATTTTCCTAAGGAGCAGTGTCATTTTGATTTATGCTTTTAGCACCATGGAAGGAAAAAAATACCCTCTCTTTTTACCACCAAAAATGTAAATGGATCTGGCTTGTGATTCTCATACAAGTTTATCTGTATTCTCTTCCCAACATAAATCACTGATTTTGCATTTGGATTGTGAAATGGAGAAAAATAATGTATTCATTCATAACATTAAATTTCTACTTGGGAATCACTTGGAAATTTACTACTTAAAAGCAGCTGTTCTCAACTATTTTTCTATATAATTTTTCTTGGCCAGATTTGTATTTTAAAGGATACTTTTTTATTGATTTAATTTAAATTGGAATTAGCTCTAAACCAAGAGTTTTTATTCTGTCAGTGACATAGTCCTCCTTGGCCATATTAAACTAAACAGACACAAAGTTATGTTCAGAGCATGACAATTACATTTCCTTGATGCTTTCTCTTTTTTTAGGTGTCATAGCCTCCTAGAAAGCTGGACTAATTTTTTAAATCTTTCCTTAAATGTTTAAATAGATCAGGTAGTAACACTAAATCTATTAGACTAGCAAGCATGTGAAAATGTATTTATACAGATCAGAATAAATACTGGTACTTAAAACAAGAATGTTTACTACATCTAGTGCTAACAACTAATCAATATCTATTAAAAGGCTCGGCAAAAAGAAAAGCAGAAGTTTACCATGTGAAAACAGATGCTGGTAATTAATTTGCAGATCTTTTGAAAGATTTGCGAGGAAATCAAACCAAACAACAACGAAAAATTACCTTTAATATACATGAACATGTCCATGATATATCCTCACCCATTACTTTACACCACTTTGCGATATTTTGAGCTTTACAAATATTGCTGCCAAGATTTTGGTCCTATATTCAGACAAGAAACAATTCAGTGTAGAGATGCCAAGAAGACTCTAATCTGCACAGTCTCTTAGTGATCCCAGAAGAAGAGCACTGTAGATCTGTACCTGAATGGCAAGACACTCTCCCCAAGGCCTCTGGTCTCAAGCTTTACCCACTGTGTTCACTTTAGGAAAATGGGAGATTTGATGCAGCATCTGCCATACAAGTATTGGCCATATAGACAATTCTGTGTTCAGACATGAAATTTAAGGCAGCAAAAACCCAATCCTATATCTGATCCCACTGCCTTCTGAATTATTTTTCTCCTGTGTACAATTACTAATAAGGCTGGATAGAGACCGACTTGGCTAGATTTGAGTGTAGCCACTGAGCCCAGTCCTCAGTCCTGCTCAGAGGTGCATTAGATCTGGTGCAAACGGTTCATTTGCAAATATATTTGTATATGCAGTTTCTATGTCTGTATGTACACGTATTTTGAACACAGTTAAGAAAACATGCTGTAACCAGGTTCGCACATTTAGACCACAATATAAACAAATAGTTGGTGATAATTAATTTTAAATGTACAGCATATTCTGATAATGACATCGTACATGAAAAGAATAAAGCAGTGGGTAGAAGAAAAAACACAGAAAATAATCCAAGTAATCCTGTGTGTTAGATCACAGTTCTAGGTTGCTGTATGTTTTAAATTCATGAGGGGGAGGAATTTAGTGACAGGCCAAAGTCTTTAGGCCTTAATTAATGTCATGGGGATGACAGATCTGCAGTGCACTCATTGCATTTCATACAAATGACTACGCAAGTCACCTTTGTTATCTACTAACTGCTCTGTGGGAAGAAACAAAACAGTCACAGACATGACATTATAATCCAAAAGAAAAGGTCTTAGACCATCATTTTCAAAGATACCTAAAGTGATTAAAATGTTTAAATCCCAAAGGATTTCAATATGATTTAGGCAACTACATCTTTCAGTTGTACTGAAAACCTCAGCTGCAATACTTGCTTTCTTCTAGGCTACATTCTACCAGTTTAAGAAATAAAGGGTAATATTAATGGTGTTAAAATTCCGCTCCCATTTCTAATGTTCCTCTTAAAATCACACTGGTATTTATTTTAAGAAATTGTGGGTAATATATGACCCTCTGCTGGCTTTAGCTGGAGGGTATCTTTCTCTTTCCATCACCTAGCTGAACACTTAGCTAAGAAACCACATCTCATTAGTTTTTATACTTGTAAATTATTTGTATTGACAACACTTATTTACAGAGACAAGTGATCTTTTTTTCAGTGAATAGTGCTCCGTGAGGCATAACTGGTGTTTTCAACAGATTTTTTTGTATAAATTGTAAGAACTTGTGAAAGCCATGTGATTTCAGGACAAACTGATTATGAACTCAAGCTCATCTTGAGATCAAAGATGGTATGCCAGACCTCCACAGGAGCTGGATCTATCAGGATTTAGTCATCTGGAATAAGTCTATCATGTCCTGATTTGCTCTGCTCTCAGGAAAAAAACCCAAAAACCTAAACCAAGGACTATCCCATTGTTCCAGTTGGGTAATGTGTGGCTGTTTCAGGTACATGTTACTTGAAGTTTCTGTCTAAATCTGAATCCAGACTTTAAAATGAAACAGAGGTACATTCATCAAATGTATGAGCGAAGAAGCCCAACTGGGCCAACACTGTCAAGCCATGCGTGGTGGTGCGCAGCTGACACACCACAGCCTCCACTCTCTGCTTCTGCTCCTGTAACTGCTGCAGGAGAGCAGCTGAATGGGGTATGTAGGAACGGCTGAACTGTCTCAGTGTATGCATTGCTGGGTGCAAACTGTGGCAGTTCAAGAGCTGCTTCCCACCCCATTCAGCAGCTGTGCTGCGGGAGCTTCTCCCTCCAGGAAAAGGGCAGGGCTGCAGCTGGGTCTGCCTGTGACATCTCTCATCCCAGACATGCCAGCACACTGGGTCCACACCTTCACCTTTGACAAACACTCATCTGTGTTTGTCAGGAGATTCAGAAAGTAAACAATTACACCCGTTTAGATGTCAACGTTATCACATGCAATCTGCTGTTGAATGGCACGGGTCTTTTGTTTAATTGTTTAGTCAATATGTTCATCCAGTGCTATATCTGACTCAAAACATAAGTCACTGATTATACTAGTCATGGAAATGTATTTCACATATTCAGTATAGCTCAACATTCGTGATAAGCATTTAATGTTAGCTAATTTGAAAACAAAACATTAAACCTTTGGAAAGAAAATTCCTATTAAGTATCAGACCAATTCTCTCTGGATGGTAGTCATAAGGGGCAAGGGTGGTGCTTACAGCACCAGCCAGGAGGCTGAGAGGTTCAGAATCAGTAATTTTCTGTGCTACATATTTTTCAAGGGATCCTAGCTTTAGTGGCCCACCTCATAACCCTTAGTCACCTTGGCTTTACTGAATGTTAATGCTACAGGAGGTGGAGATTTTGTTACCGTTTATGTTCAGGATCTAAATCCAAGCTGGAGTCTCAAAAGTTTGCTACTACAATGCGAACAGATAGTAATGGTTTTATAATCAGGATCACAAATACTTCATTCCTTTGTGCACATGCCACAAGGTAAGAACATATTGCATCATCGGGTATATAATGGAGGATCTGTCAGAAGGCTGTAAATTACTTTGAAGTATCAAAGCCACAGGTTTATCCTGCACACCAGTGCAGGAAGGAAACTCACACTTTGCATCAAACCCATTAATTGATCAACTTCACCAGCACATTACTATATCTCGTGTCTCTAAATAAAATCCCAATCACACAACCTCTTAACCTAGCATTTAATGAAATTACAGTGGTGTAAAAGTTGAGCCAGATTTAGTAAGGTCATCCCTGTACTTATTGCTTAAATTATCATAATCTAGTGTAGTCCCAGTTCTGCAACATTTCTCCTCATATCAGCTCTTTTTCACCCTATGCAAAAACAGAACAGTGTGTCCTGCCTATAGGGGCTGACAGTCGCAGCCAAATACAGAAGATAAGAGAGGGTCAGATGACTGGGTACCAGGAAACAGTGAGATAACGGTGGTCAGCACAATAAGCAGTCCACTCATAGCCAATTGCTCACAAGCTTTTAAGCATAACAGTTTTCCTTGCTGAAGAATACAAAATGCTGAAGGAGTGATCTGAGAGGTGATAAGGAGGTATTTTTGTCAATGCTCAAGGTGGGGGGAGGGTTTTCTGGGACATGTATGTTCATGCTTGAAAATATAACAAGTGAGCAAAGGAAACTGGCACCAGAGGTGGATTGCAAGCTGGGAGTCAACGGCTTGACACGGCCTGAGAACCAGAGGAAAGGAGGAAAGCAGGGAACGGAAAACCGGTCCCTTCTTTTCAATACAGTGGAGGAGAGTACCTAAGAACTTACTTGTGTTATCATAGTATTTGAGGAAGGTGGAACTGCTAAATTGAGGAGGATGGGATAGATTTAGAGAACGAAGACCTGACACCAAGCGCTGTTGCAAGATAACAGCAGGAGTCTATTTGTAACCACAACCTCTTTAAGGCTTTATAACATGGGAATGTGAGAGTATATTCCCAAGTCTCTTAAAACTTAAAATTTAAAATAACCAATGTGGAGCTGCTGCTGCCTCTCTAGTTGACAGAAGTCCCTTTACTGTAGGAAGATCTTTATTTCTAAAGCAAGGCACATAACCTTTTAAGTATGTGAAATTCAACATGGAAAGTGCCTCAGCAGACAAGCCTTGATCCCACCCCATGGAAGTCGACTACATTTTCAAATGCAGATGCAGAATGACAAAAGGACCTTGGTTCAACAGTGCTTCATCTCTGTCGTGGATGCCTCATTGCCAATGCCATGTTTTCACTCTATTTTAAACCCAGAACTGAACTCTGTGCTTAAAATGTGTTGTGGTCTCCCATTCAAGTTCAGAAAAGCCTAACTGAGGGCCACAGTGCCCCCAGCCTAGATACTGGTGTAGATATCACCTGACGGGGTGGGATGCAATTTGCATAGGAGGCAATCTGCACCACACAACCCAAAGCACCACTCCAAAAAGATTTTCCTAAGTGTCCCTCAGACTGTGGTCAGATGCTGTGCTGTAACACGGTGGTCTTCGCAGCAATATCTGCTTAAGGAATGCCCTCCCTACCACCTTACTGCTAGGTGGTCTCCTTTTCATGCCCCTCATTTCTGTCAACTTGTATGTGCAGCTGTGTTATGAACCAGATCACCGAGCCAGATCTCTGAGCCTGTTCACAGCAGTTTTTGTAAGTACCTCTTAGGGGAGCGCACTTTGGCACATGGACGAGACCAAGCATAAAGAGCAGGGAGACTGGCTGTGAAGAGGCCAGTATCACCACTGAAGACAAAATCCTGTTAAACTATAACCTCATCCTTTAATTAAGCTGATTCTGGAGCTGGGTAAAAGCAAGAACACCACTTTCCTCTCTTCCTCCCTTCCTAGGTAAATTACCTGGAGCAAAGTCAGTAACAGAAGGGGCAGGAGGGCCCTATATTTTGGTGTGATTTTTCCAGAGCATCTCAGAGCCATGCCTGACTACAGCTGTAACATCTTCACCTTGCTACATGCAGTGACTGTGACTGTAACACCAATGGAGTTATCAGCCGTCAAGTAGGTGCCAAGCAAGGTCCAAAATAGACTTTTGTTACTTTGTACCTTGGGTGGAATTAAGCATTTGAATACGAGACAAAGATTATCTGCCTTACAAAGGAGCTAGATTCAAGCTGAAAACGTTTTACGGACTTCAACTAAAGTTGTCATCGCCTAGATGGTGATGAACATGTAGACGACTATAGCTGTTTGCAACCCACACAGTCTTTTCACACCTAGGTTGCCCCGGGCACCCAGTCCTGGAAGCATGTTCTGAGAATGGCTAGCATGCCCCAGCAGCACTTAACTGCCAGATGCAGACAACACAAGGCTGAAGAAGCCAGAATTCTTGCATAATTTCTTACTGCTGGAAAAGTCACATAGGAAGTTACAGTCCTAGATTCAGAGCTCTCTGCACTCAGAGACTATCCAAATCTATTTGGCCTCTGCCACAAGGTTACAAACTTCTGAACAAAGGCCAAAGTATTCCCAAGATGCTCTCAGACCCAGTGAGAAAACAGGAGAGTGAGAAAGTCAGTGTTATATGGTTTGTCTTTGAGCTAGCAGCAATATTTGATTAGCTGCCAGTCGCAAGTAAGAAAACTCAAAACAGTCTTTGACTTTCAGTGATCAAAATACTGATGTATCCATATAAATTCTGCTTCAGAAAAACTGGAAAATAGGACATCTAGAATGTCAAATTACAGGAAAAATGTATATGTTTCTCAAAGATATATTGTAGGCAGAATAGAGTCACATGAAATTTCTGATATGTCCTAGCCAGAAATATTTCCTTTTGAGGCATTTGGTATTTTGGAGAATAGGTAAAGAAACATCATGTGAAAATAGGGAAAGATGCTGAAGAGAGAAAAGAACCTTTATATACACATAGAGAGAGAGAGAAATATGTGTGTGTGCGTGCATGTGTGTATGTATGTACACACAGGATCATCAAATTTTTTCCATCCCTGGCTGTGAAGGAAAAGCAGACATAGTTGTGGAACTCAAATCCATTGTTCCTTTGAACCCCAGTTCACATCACTTGCACCACACCTGAAACAAGTGCCATATATAATAGAGAATACGTTACTTTAACAAGTTAATCTAGAGGCTGTAGAAAACCCACAGTCTCTCTCGAATACAGGTGATTTGCTTTACTTCCTTTCACTTCTATTCAGCTCCATGGAACTATCTACTTCCTGACTCTACTTCTCTAAAATTGTGCCAAATGTGTTCCAGATTTTTACCTTAGCAAATCACGATAGGATCTTTCCAGCCCATGAGAACATAGTCAACAAAGCTCTTTCCTCTTCATTTCCTGAGCTACTGGCAAAAGCAATTTCATTTTCAGAATGTTAACATTATTATTTCTGTCTAAGAAAATAATAATTCATCATAAAAATGCTGATAATGTATCAGCAAAAAAAATGTTTTGATTGTGGTTGCTATCTACAAACACAAATTTATATGTAGGTTTTTGCAAATTATCTCACACTTTCAAGGAGAGGAACAATAAAATAATTGCTGAAGAAGGCTGTCAATAATGGGACAAAGTGCAACCCAAATTAACCAGAAAACTCTATTTGATCCTAACACATTAAACTAACAGGAATAGATCTCAATTTTACACCTAATTGTTGCTTTTGGGTTACATGCTGGAGTTTCCATATATATAAATATATAAAATTGCATTGGTTGGCAGTTCAGTGGTGCACAGTGGAGTTGCTCAGTGGACTGGAGAAAGAGTACCTGTATAGAGACCCACCTACCCTAGACTCCTGCTCCCTTAATACTTCAGGTCAGACGCCTGTTGGAGCACACACATGAAGCAGACACCCAACTTTCCTTCTACAGAAACCACGAAGCAAAAAGTTTGCAGAAGAGTTTGTGCAGGTCTACGTCTCATCCTCACCTGGAGAGAAGATACAGCTGAACCTCACTCCAGGGCTGAGGGATTCAGAAGTATCCCTGGTTTCCACCATCCAGGAACAGCTTGAAAAGGCTTTTAAACTCTTAAACACAGCATTCCTGGGAAAATCTGCTCTTTCAAAACTTGTGAATAGCAAGAAACCTAAACAATCAAGGTATTTTCCAAGCAATGGTATTAGTGTTTCCATTCTTTCAATTCAGGCTAATCATAATAACACAACTATTATCCAGCAGACCTAATTACATTACAAAAAAATCATTAGACAGACTTTCAGTTTACCAGCTCCTTGATAGAATGAACAGAAATTGCAGTTGGTTTTTTTCATATTATTTCTAAATGCCTGAAATTCTATTTTAACCAGGGAATTTTCTGTTGCTTTTTTATTAACTAACACCTCCTGTTTTCTCACAAATGGTAAACAAAGCCTTTCTAATCATTTAATTATGGTCCCCTCAGTCCTTTTAGATAACTTCCTACAGAAATATTAGTGAGTTTTAATTACAGCAAGAAAAGTTGTGAAACTTATGAAAGCTTATATATAATCTGGACAGAGAGATAAGCAATCGTGCTTTCTTTAGCAACTCAGCAAACCTTAACCTTCCTTTCCATTTCTCTGACTTATGGTGCTGGGTATTCTTTCCACGCAATGTAGAAATCAAAGCACAACTGAATTAATGGATTTCCTATTTCTAGACCACTTCATGTTATATAAAGAAAAAAATATTTGTATTCTAGGGTGTTCTTGTTTTGTTTTGACCTGAGGCAAACAAAGAAAGATCTTTTTTAACCTGAATCTAATATTATACAACTCTCTCAATGAATGACAGACCTTAACCTGAATGCTTTAAAGTTTTTGAATGCAAACTTTCTCTTCTCCTGTTCCATACCGTCTTCCATACCGAATCTTTTATTGATTCCAGCACCTAAGTAACTCTGCTCATTTCTGACTCTTTCAGAGCATGCTCAAAAATCACTGATAGCTCCTACAGTTGTTCCAGCAATAAATCAATACGGAACTGACCAGATGTTCATGTTGAATAACACCAACCTAAGCAATCTCCTGTTCAAACCAAATATTAGAGGCCATATCCAAAGAAATATTTCTGCACCATAAAGGTAGATGTTCCCAGCACTGAAACCCAAACCATGAGTTGCAGAGTCACATCCTCAACAGAGTCCATAGCATGAGTTGGACATCTCAGAAAGAGGCCCCAAAGAGTCACCATCTCCAACACCGAGTTGGCTAATGATAGTGCAAACAATGTACAGATGCTTAGAACTGTCCAACTAAGTATCTGTGTCTAAACAGTCATGTTTTAAAATTCTCTGCTCTTTGACCTTTCATTCAGAGGCTTCTCCTCTCACTTGAGTGGAGCATCTGCTAAAAGAAGGCACCTACACATTTTATTTCAAAAACCAGAGCCATGTTTGACAATTTCTCTTAAAACACAAAGTAATGAAATAAAATCCCCTTTTGCTACAACAGTAGCGTAGTTAGAGCCATTAGCTAGAATATAGAAGACCATTTCAGTTCTGTGCTAGGTAAATTATTTCATCTGACTGAAAGTATTCAACTCACCAATTTTTACTGCCTCAAAGACCGCACAAAACATCAAGTCACAAGACAGTTCCTTTCAGTTAAAATGCAACAGTGGGGAAAAACATCCAAAGCTATTTTGTAATTCTTTCTCATACTAAGTTGTGAAGTACTTTGCAAGAAGTTTCAATGAGCCTTTGCTTTTGCTCCTATTCTATTATTTATTGTACAAATGATCTTTTAGAGTAGTTTTTATATCAATATTTGTACATATATATGTAGAAATTTATATTTCTAGGAAGGTGATATTGACTTGAAAAAAGTGAGTTAATTAGACAATGTTTTCTGATGAATCCAATAGAAGCCTAGATGGCAAAAGGTCGAGACTCCCACTAGAAACAATTACTGGGGGATTATTTGAAGTTTTGACTGAAATTATTTTAGAATTTTGGGGAAAAAAGGTAAAATAGAAGGAGATATCTACTATTACAGACATTTTTTACATCCAAGCTATGAAGATGTATTACCAGGGAGCTAACTGGTTGTATTACTGGTTAAAGTTTTACTCTAATTATTATGCCAAAAAATATCTTTAGTAGTAGTAAGATACCTTTATATCTTCCAAACTATGCCTCCTAGAGATTTAAAAATATTGAGAAGTAAATACTTGGAAACAGTCCAATTAATAGGTTGTGAAATGCTATAAAATCTAGAAACTTGCAAATGTTTAACATGTCATAGTAGTATGAGCTGATGAAGTAATCAGAAAGAATCCACTGAGGGTTTTTTACCACTATATATGTCAAAAAGAAGGAACAAAAATCCCCAAACCCAGGCAGTGAGGTCAGGAAGACAAAATAAATTCAAATATTTCAGCCCTGCAGATGGAAACTAACCTGGGAAAAGCACATGTAACTTAGCATTAAGCAGAAGATGGGTAAAATACTGGCTAATTAGCAGCTAAGCTAATGAAACAGCAAGTCCATGAAAGATGGAATAATGTGCTGAAAGTTTAATTAAGGCATTAGAGTTGTAGACATAAACAATTACAAACTAAGACCAGAGTCACTGAGAAAACCTTGTTTAATTCTCCTTGATCAATTGCCAGGTACAGAGCTAAAAACCCAAGCATTACATAGCTCCCACTGACAGTGGGTGGTGTGATCCATGCATGTTGGTGCAAAGCCAACTCATAACCAAATTAGGCAGAAAACCAAAGTCAGGATAGTGTTGCAACCTGCTGTAGGTGTCATGCTTGCCCTACATGAAAAGCAAGAGTGTCCAGTGAAGAAGCTGCAAACTAAGCCAAAAGCAAGAATACACAGCAAAAGTGGGTGTCTCAGAGGCAACAGCCAAGACCAGAAAGGATTAGCAGATACCACTTAAAAGCAAAAGAACAAGAAGGTGAAACAATCTAATTCATCGGTTTAATACAGTGTGGGAGGCACAGCAGCACAGTACACCACGATCAGTAAAAATGTGCTACACAAAAACTAAAAAACTAAGCAAAATGCACAGCCTTGTTAAAAACAGGTATCTGAGGGAGGACATAAAAAGAACCCTTGTGAAAAAGCAGCATCAGTTTGCAATTATAAAAAGCTACATAAATCCAAATTTTCAACTGGTATAAAATGGCCCTTGTTCAGTGTTTTTCATTTACTTAGACCAAATGAGATTTACTTAGACCAAGCTGAGGATCAGGTGGTTTTTTGGTTTTTGGGTTTTTTTGCCTTCTATCTCAACTCTACCACATGGTACATTTTTTCTGTAGAATTCGTATTGTACAGGTTGAGCCTAAGGCACTGGTGGTTAAAGCAGAGAATAGTAAGATGGTTTTACAGATAGGAAATTTCACAAGAGAAATCTTGCAATCAAACCAATCTTGCTATTTAAATTCTCTTAATTAGAAGGAAACAGCAAACTGTTGAGCTCACATTGCCCTAATAGGAAGAGCTGACAATGAAAAAAATAGAGTCCTTGTTGGTGTTAAGCATCGGTATATGTTGCAAAGTCCGGCGAGATCCTTATCCCCAGCTGTCCAGATTCGGGATCGAGTGAGAGTGAACCATGGTCCTTTCTGGCATATGCATACAGATTTCCTTTCCATGGAAACAGGTTCACTGCACATCCCTGTTTGCGGCTGGAATGAGGTCAGGATGTATATGTATGCCCTAACCAGCCCTTCAGGAACGCTCCTAGGCCAAACACTTTAGACAGTGACAAAGTTATCCCAGTTGCACTAATGTAACAGAAATCAGAATTTGTCTTTTGTTCAGTACCTTTCTCCATGATTAACACAAACCCTAAATTTACCACCTGTGAGAGAAGAGAATATAGTCTAGTTGTACTAGACTATAACTGGCTAGTTGTACCCAATTACTTGCTCAGTCTGTAAAGTCTCATTTTCCTGAGAGCCGACAGTTGTTCAGCTCTGCCTTCACACAGCACCTAGAAGAGCAGAACCCTTGTCTTAGAAAGAATTGCTGTAAGAGAAATTGTGTTACATTTATATATATGTGTAATTCTCCATGCAGTTGAAAGGGGAATTTGCATCTTTCCCTTGTAACTCCTGCCCAGCCCAGCCTTTTCCCTGTGCCAAGTGTCAACATCTTATTGCTGTGTGACTTTCAGTTGGCCATATTCCTACTGTACTGGCATGAGTCCAGTAATCTGCTGATCTGACAAATAAAAGTTGCAGCAGAATTTGACCCTGAACAGTGGTTCTCAGTACTTTCCAAATGTGGCTATTAGCATTTATTTCTTCAATCATTCAACTCCCTTGTCAGTAAAGCACTTTGGAAGTTTCTCTACTTTTTCCTAAGGCATAACTTCCCTGTTCATCTGAATTCTTTCTGCATGATTAAAGCCACTAGTATTACTTATTTACCTGGCTTTATTCACAGAGAACAATAGATTTGCTATTATCCACTTCCTGCTCAGAGTCAGGGAAACAGGTCCCAAGTATGTGCAACTCCCCCGCCCCAGTGAAGTCAACAGAAGAAAGAGAATTTTTTCTGTCCAAAGTTTTGCCGATGTGCAAATCTGAACCCAGCAGCAAAATGCATCATAAGAACAACAACTATGAGAGCGAACACTCTTTTCGATGTAATTAAAAGTGCTGAAAATGTATTTGTTAAATTATAACCTTTCCTGCTTTCTTTTTTTTTTCTCTGGTAGAACAGGCTATAGTCAAAGAATATTGGTAGGTTATTAACTTTGGCTGGTTTCAGTGAATTGTAACGTGGTACAGTTCAACTCTCGAATTAGTCACTCTCAGATAACTGATACAGAGACTCACAGACTCACCACAATCTTTCCTACAGAGATAGTAACACTCATTTATTAAGATGACCACTACAATCAGAGGCAGACAGAAGACAAAGATGCAGACCAGTTGCAGTTTTCTTTTCATGCCTTCTAAGCTTTCATCTTTAACTGATAAAACAGAAATCTGAAATCAAGCAACTACCATCCAGGGAAGTACAGGCTGTGGGTTTTTTTCCTCCTAAAAAACACATTTGTAACTGTTCTCAAATACATTTTTTCACTAATTTTATCTGCATACTAATTCAAAAGCATGGCCTGTATTTGATCTTGCTATGTGCAGTGCTCTGTAAATTAACTGTTATAGTAATTTACATCTAAGTCCATCCATGCCAGTGAGTTGCTGAAGCATTGCTGTGGCATTATTGCAGTTGTACTATTTATTTATTATGGCTTGGCCTACATGCAGTACTAATTCTACACCTTAAAATATGCCTACTTTGCTATAGCAATTAGCATAGATCAATTGTATGACACATGGTATATTACTTATCTGCATACAGATCTGTATTACATAAACCAGCCAGACAGCACTACAAAGCTTACATTTGCCAAGTCTCATGCCAGATTATGGCTAGTCCTAGTGGCAGAGTTGGCTTTTTCTTACCTGTGTTACTGGAAAAAAAAGCTCTAAAATGATAAAGTATGCGAACTTGTAGTGTTTCTATGCCTAAATTTCCCACAGCAAGATTGAGAGACAGAGGCAGAACTTGACTTTAAACACAAAGAAGCAACTCCATTTTCTGTTCCAGTCTAAGGATACAAAAAATAAATAAGGCTATCATAAAAAAAATGAAAAAAGACTTTGAAAGATTTTTCATTCAGTGCTGCCACATTCATACTTAGCCTCGAAGATCTGTGTCTTTTTGCACAGTTTCATGCAGACAACTACACCAGCTTGTCCTGAGTGTGTCATCCAGGCTGCAGTCTGTCTTTTCATTGACTTCAATGGCAGGGAATGAGACCTCAAACCACATTAGTATGACCCTAGAGTAACCCCACTAAAGTCAGTGAAAGAGTTTGGACTGCCTGTGGAAACAAGTCAACTTCTGGCACTCCGGGATCAAAACAAAAAATGACAGTCCTCTCACCAAGCGCTGACAGACCACAATTGCTTTCATTTACAGTGGTACAAGCGAGGTACAAACTTGGTGAAGTTGTTGGCAGGTTTGGCTCTGAGAGTGCTGTGCAGAGGTTTCTTCTCAGCTACCATCATCCACTTTGCAGAGGCTTTGTTGAACTGTGCCCATTAGCTGGAAAGGCTTACAAACTACTTCTATTTACACTGTGGCCAGTGCAGTGTTTATCAGCACGAAAAACCTAAAGATTTATTCATTCTTATCTCTGAAAAAGTTCCTTACTTCTTATGTAACAAAAAGATTTGTTGTACACTGTAAAGGCTTTCAGAATTACACAGAAAACTCAATTATGGGAAACTGATAAAGACCCAAACATAAAGGAAATACACAAATAAGTGTTATCATAAAAAACATTTATTCTTTGATTTTCTTCAGAAATTATGACTAATGTAAATTAAACATTGTGGCATGTTTATTGTTATTATTAATAATATGTCAATGTATCAAAAAACCCTGAACATTTTCCTACTTACATTACACCCACACAGAAACAACGGCCAAAGAATAAATCACTGATGTAAGCCTGTAAAGGTAAGGTTGTACAGTCAAGTACTGCGACACAAGGTAATTTGAGCATTTTGCTAACTTATTCACACCCTTTATGATACAGTGTTTAGTGACACGATCACAGACTGTCTTCTAAAAGATCTGCTTCACACAAGAAGCACAGGAAAGTTGGTGCTTCTTCAGAGGTCTTGTGCTTCTCTGTCCGTTCTGGTTTGCACAGCAATGGGCAAACACTGACCTTCTCTTCTGGTGTTCATCATTGGGTAGCTGGGTATTGCCCTGTTCTTAACTGCACTGAATGGAGAATTATTTTCCTCCACAGCTTGTTGTGCTGTTCTCACCATATTTTAGATGTGGTTTTGAAGCACAGTAAGAAAAATAGTTCTGTTCTGCTCTAGGGATGTCACACATCCTATCTAGTCACCATGCAGGAGTTATATGAGCTTAAAGTGTGCTCAGTCCAAGGGGAGTCTTCAAACCATCTCACTGTCCCACTGTCCTGGTCTCTGCTCAGCATGTAAGAAATCAAACTCTTTTTAGATTCTTGGAAACTGGCAAAACCGAGATGATTTTTCACAGATGGTAAACACATCTGTCTACTACCATGACAAATATCCCAAATAATTAAATTGATTGAAAGCACTCGAACTTCTCAACAAAGAAGTTCAGAGATTTTTTTTGTCTGATGAAAAGAAGAAACAACAGTATTTTTCCTTAACTTCATTCTTAGAAATGGCCAAACCATTAAAAAAATAATTTTCTGAGTCAAACATTCAGCATGACAAATGTGTGCCCAAACACTTTAAATTTAGCAAAGTTATACACTGCTATAAACATGGCCTTGCAGCGCAAATGCATTTATTTTGATAAATATGTTTACACTGCAGGATATAAAAGGACTAAGATATGAATTGGATTTGGGATTATCTACAAACTGGTAAACAGCATTGAAAAGAAAGAATTTTTTAATGTACGTTTATTATATAATAGCTAATCTCTTCCTATAATTTTACTTAGGGAAAATAGTCTATTTTATATCTATGACATGTATAGATATACCTGTGTGGTTTAAGGACTGACTTAACTTTTGTATGGGAGGGTACCCAACATCACACAGTCCCCATCCCGTGTTCTGCAGCCCCTCCTCACCTCTGTTAGTCTGTTATCAGGACAAGAAAGGGACACAACTGCAGTATTTCTCCTCAGAGTTGTGATGCTTACATCTGCTATGACAGGTAGACTGTGTTTGGCTCTTTCTAAAGAGAATGTCTACTGATGGGCTGCGATGAAGCAGCATGAGAGAGGAGCTGCTCAAAGAAAAAGAAGGGATAGGTAAAAGGAGAACAGGGGCTAGCAGTGGATAACTTTTTTTTTTCCCTGATAACCTGATTTTTCTTAAGTCAATACATCAAAATCTCCATTCAGGAAAAATCTCATTATATCTTAAAAATTCAACATGTAGTGCTAATTTAGGAGCATACGTATTTGTAGATAAATGTCACTTCTTCACATTCCTTGAAGAGATACCGGTTTTCAATTATTTTGCTGGTTTATAATTCTGTATGGATTTTTCTCACTCGTACATTAGTAGGTTTTGAACTTGCAAAAATTGCTTACAGTAGAAAAGAAGTCAAACTCCTGTAATTGCTAGATGGCACCATCCTGCCCTTCTGAGGTTAAAGCAAGACAGCATGTGATTTTTTTTCCTTACCCTCTTTCAACACATGAGCCAGGAGCAGACAGTCAGTTGAAACAGTGATGATTACAAATGACAACTTAGCATGTGTGTTATCACAACCACTCTATACAGTAATTCTGCTAACAATGCATTTTGCTAACAACCATATGGATTCAGGGAAAATTGTTTTCCCTCCCCCCTCCCCCCCCCCCAGCCACTCTATACAGTAATTCTGCTAACAATGCATTTTGCTAACAACCATATGGATTCAGGGAAAATTGTTTTTTCTGGAGGAAATCAACTGCAGACACATTATTACAGTACGCCTTTCCCAGGATCTGTATCAGGCAAACACAATAAATGCAATGTTAGCGAGGCTGAGGTTATTATAATTACTTATATAACTATTAGACTGTCAAATATTTTAGGTTCAATTCAGCCTGTTCACAATCCGACTAAAAGAAATCTTTTCTCTCAATGGTTTTCTCTCTCAGTTATTTTAATCAAATAAATTACATCACAGGCTCACGGTCAGGCAGGGATGCGGCAGGTCCTTGAAGGTGTCAAATGTGAACCTTGCTGAGCTTGAAGTTTTCCTGAGGTAACTGTGAATTTTAAATTCATCTCTTGAAGGACACAGTTCCCCTGGATGACACCTCAAACATACTAACCGAGGGTCACTAAGGAACAGCTGCACATGACGGGCTTGTAGGAAGTGAGTGGTTGGATGGAATTACCCAGTTTAAAGTATGCCTGGACAAAAGCTTTAGACATGTCTGGACAAAGGCATGGTGCAATCACAGAGACTGAAATTTAAGGGATTGTGATAGGGTAAAATCAACATTCCCATACAGAAAACTAAAGAATTAGGAAATGAAAAGCCATGGGACAACCCTTCCTATGTCTTAGTATCCAAGTGGCAGTTTTCTCCCTAGAGTGACAGACAGCATAGCAAGGACCCTCCCTCAGCCTTCAGCAGCTATGGCAGCACGGTACAAATTAGCTGTCCTACAATCTGCTCTGACACCTTAATGACAACTTCAGCCAAATTACCATCCAGCCAAAATAGCCTAGGTTCACAGGTTAAGTGTGTTGGTGTCATTAAGCTAAGTATAAGGAATAAACATGATCAATCTCCATAAATAACAAAGGCTGGGCGCGGAACAGCTTTTGAAAACCGGAAAATGGAAACACTGTGAAAAAACAAAGAGGAGAATTATTTACGTTACTGCGAAAGCTGAGGGCATAGCTCAGAAGGAAAGGTACAGCTTGAAGACTTTTGACAATATTTTCACCAGTTAGGGAAGCATTTTAAAACCTTTGGGTCAGATTCTTTAGGTTCACTGGTGTAAATCTTTTTGGAGCAGTTTGATTCTCCATTTTTCATTAATGTCATGTTCTGTAGTTATTTGAAAGCTATTCAACTAAGCAATCAAAGGTCCCTTTTCCAGCACAGTGGGTACCTCTCAACCCTGCAGAAGCAATGCCAAAGGCAAAAAACACCAAAATCTTCAAAAGCACTACTTTTTCACTACCAGTTGTTATTTTTGGTGAATATTTTCCTAAGTTTACCAGACTATGTGATATCAGCTCAAATGGAGACTTCACAGAAGATGGAGCCACAGCTTGCCCCGTCATGCCTCAGCTTGTAAAATAAATAAAAATCACTTTCAGCAAGTGACAGAAGAACACTTCTCTATTACTCCAATGTCCAGAAGAATATTTATGTGTATAGTTAAGACCGCAGGCTCATTTCAGTGGGATGTCCATTCATGTGAACAGAATGCCAGGAAGTGACAAATCCAGCCTGCTGCTTTGAATAACCAGGTTAGCTGCAAATATTTTTATACTAAAAAACACTGCAACAAAATGTTACTAACATAATATTCTCAGCAATCGCAATTAGATAATTGATAGCAGAAAATTCACCTCTTTCATTCTAAGCCCCTCAACCTGCAGACTGGGGAGTGTGTTTGCACTGTCAGGATAATAGGAATGATCAGGGAGCCCAGAGAGCCTCTTTTGCTGGCTTCCTCTGTCTCTCTCACTTTCCCTGGCTGCACACAGAGTTGTGAAGCCATGAGAAGAAAAATCCTGACTCCTTGTAACTCCACATATTCCTACTTCTCAGACACTTCTCTCAGAGTCTTTCTAATGTCATTTGTCTGGAAAAATGGTATAAGATTTCAGTATCATTCACTGAGACACAGAGAACATAGAATATCCTGGGAACTGTCATTTATATTTCCAATTCATGCGTATTTCCAAAGCAAGTTTTCCTTGCAAATATTTTAAACAATCTCTAAAAATAGTGTTATGTAAACCCCATGAATCCAGTTCTCCATCATGCAACACTTCTCAGTCACCTGTGAAGCTGTGGTCCTCTTGACACTGGCTGTTACATCTTCTCCCCTAGAATGGGGACATTAAAAAGAAATTTAAAGCCAGAAAGGTCAGAACTGGAGTCTTTGGTATGCTGACCTGGGCAGACTCACACCAGGGAAATCAGGAAATCAAGGTAGCCTTACCAAATCTGAATGATAGCACTTCACATCCCTTTGCAAAAGTGTTAATGACTGCACAAGGTTGCAAAAGGAGAGGATAATCAGGTCTAAAATTGGAAATTCTCTTCCTCACCTTCAGTTTTTTTCCCTGATTCCCAGAGGAAGGCCACTCTCATTTCCCTGAAATGCAAAAATGCATTTCTTATTTTTAACCTACCCATTGTCATCCAGGTCATTATATAGTGATGATTATTCAAAAATTTCCTCTGACTTTAGTAACTTGAAATGAATTTAGCTCACTGTGCTGCACACAAACTCAGAGTAGCACACCCAGTGACAGGACATTTTCAAACAACCTTCAGTCATATGATTCATTTCCCTACAGCTGTTTTACGTGAGTACCAATATACTCAGAACTTCCCTGCCAACAAGGATTGGCCTCTCGACTTACTTGTTTGGTGAGGGTATCTTCCCTTAGGCATTTACCTCCTTATATCCAATTAGCAGTTACCATTTTACTATCAGAGTTCACTGCCTAACTGTGCCTTGCCAAGCGATATGTTCTCTCTTTCTCCCCTACACAGATATTACTGGCCTTTTCTGGCACAGCATCGCAAATTTGGTCCTCATATGTACAGACTTGGTACATGTACAGCAATACAGAGAAATACTTAACAAGCTTCATCATGCAAGCACCAGAGACAACCATACAATCCCTATGTGCCCCTGGTTTCCACAGTGCTTGTGCCCAAAACCAGTTTAGTTCTGAAGCCAAATATTTAAATGGCTGTAATAGTCCTGATAATAGAAAGACCAGCATAGGACAATTCAAGAAAGGACAAAGTGAGCCAATACTCCCCATATACTGTGCAAGTTGACAAGTATATACACAAGACCGCAGTGTTCCTGTTCCAGTCCTCAGGGACAAGAGACCAGTCCCAGCTCAGGGAGATGCTGCTTGAATTAGTGGCTTAGCACTTAGCCTGCTCTTTGCTAACATCTCTTGAGATTGAGTTAACACCACTGTTGGACATGTTCTAGCTGAGAAATGAGCAGCTCGGAGCAATGCTCCATATGTGCGTTGACAGAGCTGGGAGATGACTTTGCAGGTCAGCTGTTTTCCTCTGAACAGGTGGATACAAGTAAGAGCAAGATGGTACCATCACAGAGCATCTGCTACGTGTCACTGATTAACACTGACCATAACTTGCCAGAAATGATTAGCACTGTAGAATGAGTCATTTTACCTCGACATATTCCAAGGATAAAGAAACCACACTTATCTAAAGGTACCTAAGTCAGGTCTAAATGAATTAGTTTAAGCTTTGGAACAAAGGTAGCCATGTTAGCACGGTGTGACACTTGCTTCGGCAGAGCTAATTAATATACAGAGTGTTCTAAATGAATTAGTTTAAGCTTTGGAACAAAGGTAGCCATGTTAGCACGGTGTGACACTTGCTTCGGCAGAGCTAATTAATATGTACAGAGTGTGGCGGTAATGTGGCTATATTGTTTCTGGCAGCAGCCCAGCACGGACCTTCCCACAGTTCTGTTGTTCTTTCCTTCAGGAATGTCAGCCCCACATCAGCAGCCACTTCCCAAGCATGTCAAGAACTAGTTAGATTAAAGCGGAGGCAAACTCTACTACCAATTGGTAGATACAATTGATTTTTTAAAATTTGAAATACAGAAATATACCGCTCAAGCACACTTCCCATGTAACAGTCCCTCTGACAAAACTCCTTTCCAGAATCACAGGCCAAGTACTGCATAACAAAGTGATGGGTGAAGAGGAAAGTTTAGCAGAAAGAAGTATTAGACTAGAGATTGTTTAGTGTCACCCATGGCAGGGAAAGAAGAGGATTCTTTGTAATCTATACCTTCTCTTGAACACCAAGACATCCATCTGACATCAGTGGTGGCATTTCAGTGGATTTCCATGGAACTACTTCATTTTATATCAGTCACATTTTCTTGACATGGGAAAAAAAAAATATAAATTTTATCAGTAAAATATCTGATCTGTTTCAGAAGCAGCAGCTGCTTGATAAGCTCAGTGAGTGCTGATTTCGTCAGTTTATTTGCTAGATAAGATAACAGTTCTCAAGTAAGAGGATTTTGTTTCTGTTATTATTTTTCTGTTATGCCTATTATTGTCTTTAAATTTCTATTATCACTTCTAAAAGACTGCTGTGAATTATGTGTTGAACAGAAGAACTAACTTTGACTGGATTCCTGCAAAACATGCCTGTTCTCCAGGCTAATTATTAATCTTAGTTGATTAATGAATTGCCCTAGAATAAAACCAAAAAGCCCATGCATGACTTCACATCAGGGTATGTGCACACATATATACACCTTTTTTTTTAACAAAGGTATTAAGATATTAAAATATTTTACAAAAGCATTGACAGGTTTGTTTTACATCCATCCTTTGAGCAATAAGGCTAAGGGCAGACCTTGTGCAATCAGTCAGTAGTACCACCTCAGTTCTGAACTTCAGTCTGGGAAGTTTCCCATCAGCTGTCACAGCGCTGGATGGAGACTTTGGAAATGATAGCTAGAAATTCAAAAACCTGAAGGCTCCTGTGAGGCATGCTGCCAACCTCCTGTGTCCCCTCCCTTTTATCGCAGCTTGTTCATACGCAGCCAATTCATTGTGAGGCTTGACGTAACATTTGCAAAATGTATAGAGGTGCTCTGATAAAAAGCCATCCACAAATTCTATCATCATCATTATTTGCATTTATCTTACTGTTGAGCAGTGTAATAGACTTTACTGTCATACACCGACTGCAACCTATGAATCACTGCCACCTAACTCAGCAGGGCATGAACTAGCTGTGGAAAAATTTGATTTGAATGTAATTCCTTTTTCCTCAGAAGTATTCAGACAGAATCCACCCTTCAGCTGAGAAGAGACATCAGTTCCACAGAAATTCTTGATGAACCAGATCCTTCAAGGCCTTGCTACTTGCATAAGTCAATAATACTCACAAGTGTAAAAGACTTCTTAAAACTTGTCCCAAGCACTTTGTCAAGACTTCGACAGGGTGAGAATAGCATGGACAAGGTCATTATAAAAAAACTTACCAGTAGGTGGCTTCATAGGTCTCAGAGACCGCAATATTCTCAAAAAATGTCTCATGGAAGAAAAAGTAATGACAATTTTCTGCCTCTTCTGCAGGGTCCAGTGTGCTTACAGATACTTGAAACAGGCCTCTACTGAAGTAAAACGATGCATGTTCAGTAGATTAAATGTAATCATGTCTACACATACCAGGTGAAGCTCTGATCTGTAACTGAACATTTGGCATCTAGACCATGGACCACTTAACACAAGCTATTTTCTGTAATCAGGTGATTGATATAGACTAAGGAGGGGTAAAATGATTTTGCTTAGTCATTTCCACAGCTTAATTGATCTGTAAAGGCTTTGTGCTATAGAAGGATTTTGTGTTCAGATGGAAAAAACATGCCAGCAGTACTGGACGTTTGTTGGTAGGAGAGATGCCTTTCATGCATATCTTGTCTCTTAGCCTCCATGAAAAGAATTACAAAATTTTTTCAATTTACTTGAAAAGTTCAGCTATTTAGTGCAATCCAACAGCACATGACTCATAATAAATCACAACAACAGTCTGCTTTTTCAGCCATATCTTTAAGTCTAGCTGTAATTGGGTCTAGAGCTATGCAACTTAATAACAAAGCTAATGCATCCTTTCAATGGAAGACCCATAAACTAAGTTGCTTTAAAGAAAAAACAAACAAAAAAAAACCCCTAAGAGTCCATGAAGGGAGCCTAGCAAATGATACCCCTGGAACAGGATTAGCTACACATGGAAGGCATGACCTAGGAACTACACAGAGATCAATAACCAGTGGAAAATTCTGTGCAGAACACCCATTCCTCTGTGTTAATTTTTTCCCCTTTTGAGCCTCTGAAGCATCTCAGAAGAAAGCTGCATTGGGTCTCTCATGCTGACTGGACACTCAAAAGCCTTAATAAGGTGTAAGATATGGAGAAGTTATTTATGCCACATGTACTTTTCTTTTGGGAGGCTTGACACACAATTTTCTAGGCATGGCATTCAGAGAGTAGTTTCTATTGGCATTGAAAAGAAAATTCAGAAGAAGAAAAAAGAAAATTAACGCTCTGTTCCTTCTTCACAGTGAGACTTTCGAGTTGACTGACTCGCTTGCTCCTTTTCAATGCCACAAAGTCACACTGCATCTGACCATGACAATTACACTGACACAGGCAGTGCAGTCTTCTCTTATATAAATAAACTTTTATGACAGCAGAGGAATGAATACAACTCAAGGAGCTCATGAAAAGCAAAGTCACAGGTATCCTGTAATAATACTGCTATTACTGTCAATAAAACTAGCCTTAACCATACCTGGAGCAAACAGAAGGATTTATTGCTTTTATTAGTTAATGTCTGAAGATATTCCTGTGTTCATATTTTCTTAGAAAATTAATTGTTCCCCTGAAAACTTTTTACTTATCAGTCTCCATTTTAAAATGTCCTACAATTATTTTTAGAAGCGCTGACCCTTCACAAACATAGGAAAAAGAAAAGGCAGCTCTGGAACACTTAAAGGTTTCACTTAGTGGCAATTTTGATGCATCTTCCTCTTGACAATAAGCCAATAAAAAGAAACAGAGCAGACACTCGCATAGCCACTGGAGCACTGATGATATAAGCCTAGGTCATGCATGCTATCTTTTCTATGTACATTTTCCTGAGGCAAAGGTTGAGAGCAAAAAAGATTATGATGGCATGTGTACCTAATTTAATGTTAATATTGTGCCTGAGGAAAAAAGTGGTATAGCCTGGGACCTGGAAGCTACATTTCAAAACCTAGACTCCTTGGATAATCTCCAGCATTGATCACAGCCATTGGAAATTAATTTCACTGAGAAAACTAGTATTCTGAAAATTTTCCTAAGAACAGGTTTGTTTCAATTGCATGTTTAATAGGAAGAAGTTGAAAAAAATAATCTCAGGTTTCTCAAAGCACTCCAGAAAGGGGAAATTATTTCATTTTGACAATGTTAAAAACACTTCATGCTGATTTCATTGTCAATTTATATTAGTCTGTGTTGCATTCCATTGAAAATCATAGATAAGCAAAGGAAAAGGTTGAACTGAAATATTTTAATCATATTAAAATAATAAATTACACCTTCTTGAAATGAAAGCAAGCAATAAACAAAAATGAAATGGTGGTCCCAAATCACAGTAATCAGATTTTTTTTTTAAATTTAGAATTTCAGAAAGATACTCACTCCAGAAAGGGGAAATTATTTCATTTTGACAATGTTAAAAACACTTCATGCTGATTTCATTGTCAATTTATATTAGTCTGTGTTGCATTCCATTGAAAATCATAGATAAGCAAAGGAAAAGGTTGAACTGAAATATTTTAATCATATTAAAATAATAAATTACACCTTCTTGAAATGAAAGCAAGCAATAAACAAAAATGAGATGGTGGTCCCAAATCACAGTAATCAGATTTTTTTTTCAAATTTAGAATTTCACTGAAAGATACTAAACTATCAGATCTTCTCTCTCCCACAAACACAAATCCAGTTTCTAACCCGCTTTACTATATTCATTGCTTGTAAAGATTATTTTATTACCTCCCTGTGAGCTAAATTGTTCCTGTTTGGCACAGACTACTGGAAAAATCAATGCAGACCCATACTACCGTGGAAGGAGTAACAAGAAACACTGGGGTTTCTCAGAAGTCCCTGACTGTCCTGGGAGATGTGTCAAACAATTTAAGGCACCCCTTTAGTGAGGTACAGTATATTCACCACTATTAATCTCACTGTGCTGGTAATAATAAAACTCAGTAGCTACTTTTATGGCTGATTATTTTTAGAAGTTGCAATGGAGGAAGGAATGGGAATGAGCACTGTAATACCCTGCATGAGAAACAGAAGGTGGCACAAGACTTACTGAAAGGAAGACTCTGAAAGATCAACAAGATGTCTGTAATAAGCTCACTCCACAAAAAAATAAGCCACGGTAGGAGTAGCTATGTATTTGTTTTAAGAGAGGAAAAAAAGTAGTTTGATACAAATGTAGTCTGTGTGTTATTTCATGCAGTACATGAGCCCACAGGATGACATACAGTGCGAGCTGCCTTTGCAAGCGAACAGAGAACAGACCAGACACATAGAAGCAGAGAAAAGAAGGAGGGAGGAAAAAAAATACTCATGCCTCCTTTAATTGGAATACAGTAACTCTGTGTAAGCATCACACATCTCAGGTGTATACAACTCTAAGGTGTCATGAATCATCATTACTAAACAAATAGTATTCAACTTTACAACAGGAATCGATGTGCAATCTACAGTTTACTTTTTCCTTCTCACACACTGCTCAAAAACTTAGCTCGTCATATTCATCTAACATTGCTGTCAGGTGTTAGTTTTCATTATTTCATAAGTGCCTGAAACTGCATCGTTTATAAAGCAAACAGATTGCTCTTTGTTCATGTGATGGTTATTCATTCAGTCGTCAGGTGAAATACTGGAAAATGAATACGCATACTTTCGTTTTGAATGCTGTATTGCAGAAACCAAACCTCTTGGGAGAAGGATGACAGCACACTGGTTTCTCTGTGATTAGTCATTCTGTACTATTGCACCTTTTTCATAAGGAGGATGGCATAATACATATGGCTGCATAAAAACATCCATACTTCTCAATTAAAAATATTAAATTAGCCTCCCTGTGTTCATGCCCTACCTTGACCTTTTGCCAGCATTTTTATCAATTCCACAGAAGAAAAATTAAATAAACAACCAATAAAATTCGTACTAAAAAAGGTCTTAAAGTTAATAAGTGTATTTCACTAATACAGTGTAATTTGTAACACTTAGTAGTAGGCAGCACTGACAGAGACTTTTGGACCCAATGACTGCCAGCCAACCCTGATTACCTGGCAAGCTGCTGCAGCTAAACTGGCTTACATGGTCCTGGAAGGAACCTGAGGAAATAAAGTTCAAAAGATGGTTTAGGAGGAAATGGACAGTTTTAATGGCGGACACCATTATCGAGCTAGTGAATGAAAATGGTGGTTGTGTGATAGCTGTTTCTGTCCTACAGGCATGGAAGTGCAATTCCCATGAGACAGGTATTTGTAGTCCATCTGACTCCAGTATTGATCTAAAGCCTATAGGAAACTGGCCAGATTATTCACTGCCTTCCATTTACTCCTCTGCAAAGAGTACAAAATGTTGTCAGCGTGGGTAATGATTCCAAAAAGTCAAGGCTGAGGACGAAGCTCACCCCTAACCCCTGAGTTGAGAGAAACTGAAGAGACTGCACTGGGAAGTTTTATTCCTGTTCTTCATGCCCTCATGATCTATAAAAGACACTACTTTGCAGAGCTCACAGTGAGTGTCACAGAGTTTTGCCAATGCCATATATTTGACTTCAAGAAAGCAAAAAACTCTGATTTAAAGTCAAAGGGAGAAAAATCAATAGAACTCAGTTTGGCAACTCTTCATGTTTTGTCCCCAGAAAAAAATATTGGTTAAAATATAAAAATTAACATGACTTTCCTTTTTGTATTCTAAATTTCCTCAAATCAGTAGACCTAAGTTTTTCCAAAAATCAATAGAACTCAGTTTGGCAACTCTTCATGTTTTGTCCCCAGAAAAAAATATTGGTTAAAATATAAATATTAACATGACTTTCCTTTTTGTATTCTAAATTTCCTCAAATCAGTAGACCTAAGTTTTTCCTGTAGTGTCGTGGTTTAACCTCAGCAGCAACTGAAGCACCAAGCAGCCGCTCGCTCACTCCCCCCCGGCGGGATGGTGGAGGGCAGCAGACGGCCCACCGCGGGC
>NW_008795253.1:0-10676 GCF_000699145.1 Aptenodytes forsteri | reverse complement strand
TTCCTTAATACACTCTGTTTAATCTGTTATTATCTCAAACGCTTCGTGCCCCACGTTGGGCGCCAAAAAGGAGTAAAGATTTAAACTTTTTTTTTACATGATTTCATACAAAAAGCCAGAAGCACAATTAAAGGATGAAATCCTGCAGTTACTCATATATTATAAAATTATCCCCAAGCAATCTCAGTGAAATGCCAACATTTTCTGCATACACTGGATACACATGCAAATCTCAGTTGTTTATCTCTGTAATGCTATATTTTATTCTTTGAGTGCATAGTTATAATGCAAGAAGACAAAGCAAGATATTGTGGCAATTCCTTTAAAATTAACATGGAAAATAGTGACAGGCTACACTGAACATGCCAAATTCATCCATAGTGTGAGTCTGACAATGTCAGTGGAATTAAATCAGAAATTAATTTGGGCATGGACATCCATATACAGATACACCACGGGATTATTTCATTGAGCATATTTTTTTTTCATTATGCAAGAGAACCAGATTGAAATCTAGTGAAACTGTATGGGCTAATCTGACTCAATGCAAGCTGGAAAGTTCACTGTATTATCAACTCTCCTTAGCAAAGTTGCTTAAGGTGTACAGGAAATGATAAATGCCCATGAATCCTGACATGCACTGCATCTGTAAGTTTACATGAAAGGCAAGTTGAACAAATCTCTTCCTGGGACTACCAGTGAAAAGCTTAAAGTAATTGTAAATGTGAAGGTGAGGCAACAGAGGGTTTAATTCACTCACTCTGAAACACCCACCTTGTTTGTTAGATACTTGATTGTTGCATAATGTTGGCTGGGGGGGAAAAAAAGGCAAAGTAATAGAACAGGAATGAACAAGTTGTGCTGTGGTAGCTGAGTAACAGCAGGTGTTTTATCACAGAGCACCTGAAAAGAAGAAATGTTACTTTTTAGATATGCTGATTATTTTACTTTTTAAAGAGTGTTAGAAGTTTTGTGCAAAAGTTTTACAATAAAACAAAATGACAAAGTCTGATAACTTCAAAATTAGGCAAGGAACATGATTAAACCTTTGATTCAGTGATTTTGGGACTACAATTTAAATATGTTTATGACACTGTATTCCATAAAGTCACAGGTCTGTACAATGGTTTTCAGCACTCATAAACAATTCCCATCATGTTGCTAGCACACGCTAATACTGGCCAGCAAGGTCATATCCATATGACCACAGCCAACAGACTTTTATTTTTCTACAGAACTCAAAGTGGAAAGACAGAAGAGAATTTCTGTGCAATGTATTTATCCATTAGGTAATTAAGTTGAAAAGCTTCTATTTCTCCCTTTTTTTTTTAGTAAATGTAAGAACACAAACTATTATCTGAAAGGAAGGCGCTCAGCTTCAAGGGATAACAATGAATGAAAATCAGGTAGAAGGTTGGTAAATATGTACTGATTTCCTAGTAGTGGGTTTTCTTCTGAAGTAAAAAGAAAGAAAAGTGGGTTTTTTTCTTGTAGCAAATGTTATGCATCAACCATTACTTTCTCTCATCGTAATAATTTTTGGCCCAGTTCTGGCATCCTCACCTAGTGTTAGCTGCACTATGTAAAAACATCCTTCATTGCCAGGGAGCTACTTCCACTGGGGGCTTTACAGGTCAGAATTTCCAAATAGTTTCCAAATTTATTTATTTTCATTAATCCAATGTGATGCCCATGGCCAGATTCTCATCTGGCATGAATTAGGATAGTATCACAAAGTTACACCATTTTAAACAGTTGCTTTAAAGGTATAAACACAGGTGATCTGTTGATTGGTCCCAGATGTTCCAGCTGTTCTGTTTCCCACTCAGCCACTTAAAGAAGCTGAAATGGGCTAACTAACAACGATACAGGAAGAGTCAATCACAAGTGATCTCCTCATACTTCAAGTCCGTTCCCTCAGTTCCCAAGAACCCACACCCTATAATCTTTCTCATAACTTCCCATCTTCAAAAATAATTAGATATTTTTGGCCTCTATTATTCCAAGCTTTTCTTTCTCTGATGGTTACAAACTTCCTTACTTACAGACTAAATGGCCATTCACAACTATTCAGACCCATTAGTTTTAATGCCAAAATTTGCCCTTTAACTTAAGTAATTCACCTCCCTTCCTGCATTTACCTCCTCTCCTAATCCTGAAATATTTACCGTCATGCCCCCTTTCACCCTTAATTTTGCTGTCAAACCAGGCAATCTCTGTTAGTTCTTTCTCATAAGATTATCTTCATAGACCATCTCCGTACATGTTCTGGATTGCATTCACTTCATTGTCCCACACATTGCTCCATAGCTGAGATGTGGACTGGCATAAGCAATCCCCACACTGTTTCATAAAACATATATATCTATAAATGCATGCTCATTTATATATGAACCTGTATGCCTTTTGGTTGGAAATATTTTTAGTCAGCTTACAAGCAAAACATTAAACTGCAACACTCAAATTCTCATACAATGCAAGCTCATTACTTTGTCCTATTCTTTGTTTGATTATTTTGGGACAAACACTTTGCAAATCCAAAAGATTCCCTGGACACTTCTTAACAGTGCATTTAATCAGCCAGCTGAGCTCTTCTTCAGAAGGTATTACTAGAGCCAGGTATCTAGTCTTGACAAAATATTGAAGAATTGGGCATTTGATTACATAATTAAATCACCCACAATTAAACCAGATGGGAAGAAAACAACAAAGGGATGAAAATACTTGCACTTCAGGGAAAATCTTAACTGCTTTCTGTTAAGAAGTTGTTTCTTTTTAAATGCATTGCTTCCATACTATTCACTCCAGTATTTCTTTTACATTCCAGTCCATCATTTGAAGGAGTGGCTGCAGAAGACCAGAAATTTCAAATGAGGCTAGTTTTGTAACAGACTATTGCTATGTGTCAGAATTCTTCACAGACCATAGCAAATTTCTCACAGATAACTGTGAGGCTGTAATATCAAATTTTACTGAAAATACACTACATGCAACATGGTTGGGGGTTTTTTGAGATACCTATAGCTGACTCAAAGTCCACTCGTGACTGAGGCACCATAGCTTAGGAGCCTCTGAACTACCCATTTGATGTGATGTGTTGATAGTTACCTTCCTAACTTACAATCTCCCACTCTCCCTTTCTTCTCACATCCTTTCTTGTTTACGCATGTGGCAATAATGAGCTTCTGAGCCAAACCCTGACTCTTACTCAAATCTGACTCACACAGGAATGTAAACAAACATTTTCAAACACAGATTCACAATAGTGAAGTTTGAAACCACTACTAGAACAGGAACTGGTACTTATCATGAGGTGATTTTTATTCATACTTTTGCTATATATACTGCCATTAACAATATTTAGGTAATATTTTAACAACATGAATGATTGAGTATACAGTGGGTAAATTATATTATCTACATTTTACAGGCAGCTCAGAGCTCAAACAGGATGCCAAAGTGCTCTTGGATCACACTGTAAGACATTGGCAGGACCACATTAGAGCTGGCAGGCTGGACTAGGACACAACTACATGATCCAGGGTAGGGTCTAAGTGATGCTCAAAATAGCAGTCCTACTTTAGATGGGCAAACATTGTCTCCAGCTAAGATCAACTCGTTAAAAGGAGTCAGTGACATGCAGCACAGTGACAAAGAGCTGTGCCTGGCACCAGTGCCTGCATCTCTGCAAGGAGTCATGCAAACTTACCTCCTGCCTGAAGGACTGTCTTTGCACTATGTGATGAGCCATGCAATCCTGCTTGATGATTTCTCAAGAAAGATTAAGCCTTCTTTCTCCCTGGGTCTCATCCTCGTTAAAAATGCTATTACAGCCTGCTTCAAATACTGATGTGGAAGGTGCCCTTTCAGTTGCTTTTGCTTCTCAATGGATAAGTTAATAAGTTTCCTCAAGTAGTGCAAACTGCTTTATCCTTGCCCTTCACTTCTGTGTTGTTAGGTGAGAAAAGCTCAAGACCATTCTGCCTTCTCATTTACTTTGATTATTTACAGACCCACTCTTACCTTCACTGCTATAGTTGCTTATGAGTTACACGAAATCAGTCACTTACCTTTATTCATACTGAATAGTCCCATAGACTACAGTGAAGGTATGCTGAGTGCAGCGTACTTCAGTTTATGACACCCATGAATCTCAACAGGCTGAAGAACTTTAACAGGGGAAGTAATTTAGAGAGTAACTTCCACTGTCTCTGCAAAACAGGACATGGCTTCTACCTCACCCTTCCTCAGACTCTCTGTCTCTAAAGTTAACCCATTTCACGACAGTTCCCAATGTGTCAGGATACTGTGTTTATTCCCAATAAACTGAATGACTCAAGCATAAGAGTACCATAAATGTCAACAAATGTATGCAACTTCCCTTCTAAATGTAATTTTAAGAAAACATGTACCTACAAAGAAACAACTATTTGTAAGTGAACGCCTTAGATCTGAGGTTATTCAGATTTCAGGATTAACAGAAATTCAACTGAAAGCCAAGATCCAAAGTCTACCCCATAGTTCTGGCATAGCTATGAAACTTGGGCAAGCCTTATTACTGTGCAAATAAAATAAATTAAAAAAAGCCAAACAACGAAACAAACAACCTCCCCCCCCAAAAAAAAAAATTTACTGAGAACTATTCAGGAAAACCCATCAGAACCCAATCAAATCTTTGAACTCCAACCTCATTTCAGCCTTCTATTATAAGCCCATGCACAACTCATCTTAAAATTAACCTGAGGCCAAAGAAATTTGCATCCCAAAGACTTCACATTCTCAGTTTATCATAATTCTCTGTCCCTTGCCTTCTTCTTGTATTTTAAATAAGTTCTTCTTGTATTTTAAATAAGACCAGCAAAGTGTTTATTTGAAGAGGGATGCACTTATATTGAGAATGTAAACTACAGTGAACCACAGACAATAAAACCAGTGAAAATTATTGCATGAAATTGTAGCTACTTTATAGCAGCCAAAAAAATCCTCTCCAGCTTCTAAACTTTTCTTAGATGAGCCTACAAGAATTCTACCTACAAAAATTGTGATGTGAAAGCTGTTAGATATGGAAATAGCCAGATAACTATAATTCAGCACGGTCATGACAGAGAAAGAAGGCTCTTCCTGGTTTTCTGATACCCTAATCTACTATCTCAAGTATCAAGCCAGAAGAAAAGGCCACACCAAAGTGACAGCAGCAGCACTCATAGAAGCATAGCCTGCTAAAGCAATTTCAACAATAGGTACAACCCAACCATTCCTCTACCCCTCCTACCTTGAATTGTGCCTTGATGCACAATCTGCTCTTTCTTCAGCTCTGCTGCACAGCCAACAAAAGGCATATTGCTTGTGTTATTAACAAGACTGAAAATAAGTACTGAGCCTGTGAAAAATGTATTCATTCTTGGGATAAGTACTTACTGACACCCTAATGTGTTGGCTGCCTCCTCTATTTCATAAGCTCTAAGGAGCTTTATTATCAAGGAGTCACCTCACTCTCTCAGAACAAAAGAAATTCAGGTGTGGGGAAAATTGTTCTTTAATGTACTATAGACAAACTGCTTATATTGTCTTCTGGTTTTGCTGCCTGAAAGATTCTTCCCCACAAACACAAGCAGTTGGATTTTTTTCCCCATTACTCTTTTAATCTTTGCTCAGCTGCCACCATGGCATTTGGGACTGCTCAATACAGTTTTCAAAGCACTGCATCTGATATTTATGAACCTATAAACTGGTGCTGTTTGTTTGAAGCAGCTCAGGCTGTTGGCAGGGCTTGTTGTTGATTTTGACTGCAAACAAGTTCTGACTGCATTTCAGGTTCATTCAGAGTGAAACCTTGAAAAATCCAGTAAGAGCCACTAAACAACTTCAGGCTTGTCTATATTCTTATCAGCCTTGGGTATCTTAAATACCTCTGAGGAAGGGACAGATATGAACTTGTCCCCACTGTCCTTCTCCTTACATGTATCCCTTTCTTCCAGCACCATTAACAAATAGCCACCATGGTTTTAAATGAATTTTCCCAAGGAAACCCTATTTCCCAGTCCTAAGTTTCCTGATACATACATTTACTGGGATAGAACTAAGACTAAAAGGCATATATTTCACATTGGCTCAACTCAGTGTGGTATGCAGACTAGATAATTTCAATAATGGCTTGGCAGCTATATATCCTTCTCATGTCATCACTGCAACCACTCTATAATGGCTGTAGTCCAGTTCTTGTTCATTCCAAGGATCTTCTAAGCTAAAGAGGGGCAGAAGCCTCGAAAACACTACAATTTTCTACCTGTTTTCCTACTGTCTCCTCTTTCTCCATCATTGGTGAATCATCATCCTGGAGTGATGGAAGCAGTAACACCGCACATCTTTCTGCTTATTTTTCCACTGTTTTAAAGACTCTCTTCACATTGTACAGTGGAAAATCTCCCAGACTGCGGAGCACTACAAGCTATGCTTAACGGCTCCTGGTGCCACAGTGAAGACTGAAGAAAGAGTTTCATCAATATCTCATCATTTAGACGATGCTCCTTAGAGTTTTATTTTGCAAATAAGAGGTTCACACAGCTCTACTTGCCAAGGCAAGTACAAACAAGCTCCTCTTAATAAAGTACTTATATGTCCTCCATCACCACAGACAACTGTATGAGTAAAATAAACAACACCAGGGAATGTTCTTGACGTGAAAATGTCATTTTGCATGCTATTTGAACCATCTCTAGCATGGTTTTGACCAGGGCCAACTAGCAGTCTCTCAAGTACTTCTCAGCAAATGTTGGGTATTAACACAAGCCAAGGACCTTTTCCAACAGGCAGTTTGCCACTCTGTTTAAGAGGGAAAGAGTTTAACCTTAAGATCATGGCCAGACTATATCACTTGGCATGAAGGCTAAAAATATTCCCTGACATTGTTTAATTTTCTAGTAAAAATGTAGTAACAATCTCTAAGTATCTCTCAATATTTAACCTACTGAGCTTCAGCTTAAGGTGGGAGGAAGGGAATAAATATTGTTACAAATTATGTTTGGCAAAGGCACAAGGAGAATATGCTTACTTTCTCAATAGCATTTAGGTATGCAATTCTCACAAGTTCAAAGATCATGGTAGGTCTAACTTTATTCACCAAGGACATCCATGGGCAGAAAGGGCTTTGAACCCACCGTAGGTTAGAATCCAAGCAAATGGAACAAATTTTCTTTTTGTGGACAAAGCCTGCAGCTAGGATTAATGCCAAAACTGACGCTGTAGTTCTGCCACCACTAAGCCACAGTAAACATGACACTTAAGCAACTTCAGATGTGACTCAACCCATGCTAAGACAGGTATCTAAAGTACATAAAGTTTCTCTTCAGTATAGGTCTTCTCTACTAATTATGAAGACATCCTTGATGACTATTTTGGTGTATATACCTTAATCTTAGAAGGTTAAAATTATGTGAGATGAATCTCACATTTAATCCATCTGTGAGACTAAAACCATACCTGAATAAAGAGTGTACAGGGGGCAATATGTCTTAGGAAGGTTAGATTCAGACCTTTGGGTTAATACTTCACAAGAACTCGAAGCAAGAACTTGGAGAACTTACAATATAAGATGCAATCATTTTACTAACAGTTTTGCACAATTTCTAACCTTTTTTCCTCCTAATGGTAAATTTCAGGGGCAATTTTTTTCATTATCATAGACCCAGTGACCTCCAGATAAATCACACTCATTTTATAACATTCTTATCAGTTCCTTTTATTTCTCACAACCAAAGGTAAACGTGTAACTGTAGTTACAGGTTAAGAAGTCAGAAGGATTTCTCTCTGAAATGACACAGATAAAATCTGCTAAGAAACATCTGCTCTAAAAAATTTATTATTGCAATACTTCCTAAGTGCTCTCTTGATTATCTTGCAAAGGTATGCATACTAACAAACCTGCTGAATATCAATTTACAGTGGATGTATACTTACTTCTTAACACACCAGAAAAACATAAATGCATGAAAATTTCAGGCACAGCCTATCATGGAATAACCTTGATAATCTGTAAAAGATTAGCTCCAGTGCCACATGCTTTGTCATATTCTCCATCCCAGATCTATATATCCTGTTCTCAATCTTGAAGCAAACAGTGCAGGCAAATTGTTTGCTCGGATACATCTTGGATCCCCAAACAAATGAGAATGAATGTCTTGTTTTCTTTTGGTGAAAACCATCATTTTTTGCAATGGAGGGATATAAATAAATATACATCAAATTATATAACATGTCACAGAGCAGACAGTCACAAGATGAATTTGTCTTTTTTAAAGGCATAGCCTGAGCATAGACATTGAGAAAATGAAGACAGTACTGCTGTTATAATGTACAGCATGACTCCTTTGACCTGGAGATAAAGGAAGACAAAGCAACAAAGGCATGTCACTCTAAAGGATATAAAACCAGAGAAACTTGAGTGCCCTGGTTTGTGTACAAGTTTTCTCAAAAGACAAAAATATTTCCTTTAGATTCCCTTCTTTTTATCAATATTGCTTTATTCCCAGAAAGCAGTACTGTAGGTCACTTACAGAGAAATCACTCATTGTTAATGGAAAAATAAATCAACAATATATTTACTTGGCTAATGCACTTCCCTAGGTCATATTATACAGGAAAGCTTTTAAAAATCATTTGTTTGACTGATCATATTATGATCTGAACTGTTAGCTACTCTGAGTAGGAGACCTTGTTTTAATGCAAGGGCTTTAAAGGTACAGTTCGGATGTGTTCACATGTAGAAGGAAGGAACCACTCTGCTGCAAAGCAGCTGTATGTATGGCAGATGGAGGGTGCCTCAGGAAAACACAAACACTCTCAGCATCAGCTCCCAGAAACTCTGCTGCAAACTCTGCTTGTGATCCTGCTGTAAGAAGGGACAATCCCAGTCAGCTAGCAGAGCTCCTACTGGCTTTCTGGGCTTGTGTTTTTATTCGGCATTTGGGTGAACTTAAAAGAACTGCCATGTTATGGGAGAGTGAAGGGGGCATTTCATGGTGTACAGTCTGTTCAAGCACAATTTACCATAGGAAATATGACCACAGTAAACTCATTCACCTTTGCTTCTTGCAGCTATCAAAACCAGACTTTTATAAAGACAGAAGGTTACTTCTATATGTGCGGATGTACATGCATGCACACATTACTATGCAAATATGACATTACTAGTGATCTGTTAATTGCAGTCACTCTTAAAAAGAGAAGGTACAGAAATGGAGGTATATTCATCCTCACCGAGAGAAACAGGGTTTCTCTGGTCAGGAGATGGAGATACCTTTCAATTGGATCTATTTCCCTTTTAATTTCCTTATTTCCCTTTTTCTCCTCTTCTCTTCTCTTCTCTTCTCTTCTCTTCTCTTCTCTTCTCTTTTCTTCTCTTTTTCTCTTTTCTCTTTTCTCTTTTCTCTCGTCTCGTCTCGTCTCGTCTCGTCTTGCCTCACCTCTTTTCATTTCCCTTTTTCTTCCACCTTTACTCTTTGCTTTTCCTCTCTCTTTTCTTTCTCCAGCCATGGCAGTCTAAAAGAAAATCTTGCATCTTTTACATCTTAGGTATGCATGTATGATAATACAGCAATACCAACACAGCCAAAGCAAAGCTAAGCAGTACCAATTCCCACTACTTCCATGCTTGCCACGTGAGACAAAGAGAACTGAAAAAATAGTCATAGATACCATAGCTACAAATGCTGGAACATCTGCCTCCCTTAGTGTTTCTGGGGACATTTCTGCAGGGTCTACTCAGTCACATTCTTGTTTCCCTATTTCATTCAGTTAATTTGCTAGTATTCGTGAGCTACTCTTCATCCTTCATTGCCTCCATCACTTCTCCATAAAAAAGATTAACTTCATAGTTGAATGTACATTAGCAGTGGTTACATTTATGCACAGACTTTCTTCTCTCTTTTTTCTGGCCTTCTGGACAGCCCACTCAGTCCCCACTGTACTTGCACGACACTGTTGAAAACGGCAATTCCATCACTAGGTCTTGCTGCTTCTCCTCAAGCAGTTGCTTTTTGGAGGATCATCCTGTAAAGCAATGCACAAAGACCTACGGAGGTTACTGTATTTCTGATCACTAGATTTTAATCCACAACCGGAGGCACATCCGCCTCAGGACATGATCCTGTGACTGTTGGGAGACGGCTTGTGTGTGCAGAACTACTGTTTTTCCTCTGGAATTACACCCCGCAGCGATGCACTGCCTGCATCTCACAGGCAGTTGAGATCAGGCATGGTACAGGCAAAATCGCTACGTCGCCTGGTCTGTAACCAGGGAGATCCCTCCAGCCAGGATCACGGCAAGGTGTTTGCTGCTCCCTGGACAGATATAGTGCAATTAGAGCAAAGTGATCAAAGGAGGTCTCGCCCAAGGCTGAACTGGAAACAGCCCCAGAAAGGGAAAGGAGAGATGGCAGGAAGTGTCCCAGGTGACACAGGAGCCTCCGGGTCTCTCCTATCTCTATTCGTGACCACCTGCAGGGTAACCCCTGGTCCTACAGACCGCTGGCTACACAGTTCCATGAGAGAGCATGGCAGGAAAATTCCAGTGCTTATAAAAGTACCCTTCCTTTCCTGGGCCAGGCTCAGCTCCAACCATGTAGTTGCTGACCCACAGCAAGGGTGGCCTAGGTTGTTATAAGCAACCCTCTGTCTGT